>NW_011499906.1:739956-765542 GCF_000495115.2 Populus euphratica
ACAAATTAAAGGTATCTTATATTATTAGATATATTATTATAAAACATATTTTAGTTAAGGAGTTATTGATACTTCAAGTGCAAAATGATGACATAAAACCTTAATAAAAAAAAATACATTTTTAAGTACTAATCAACTATCTTTCAGTTTCATTATGATTAAATAGATAAAAAATTTCCAGCAAGAAAATTGCAAGAAATAAGATCAAAGATAAACACTTATCACGAAAAAAATTGGAAATAAAATAACTTAAAATTTAAATTATGTAATAAAAACTAGATTACATCAAAGCCCTATAAAAATAAAATTTAGGTGAATGTCATAACTCAATTTCAGGTTCCCTCTAAAATTGTCTTTTTAAAAAAAAAAAAAACTAGTAACTTGGCAAGAGTAGGTTGAGAAGAGTATCAAATGCTTGGAGGAACCAAGCTTAATTGTATCCTATTGTACCCAAGATTGGAAAATAATATAAATTCAAGATTAAATTAAATGATTTTAGGATGAATTTGCATAAAAATTAAGTCTGGGAC
The DNA here is from genome assembly GCF_000495115.2 of Populus euphratica. Taxonomy (NCBI): domain Eukaryota; kingdom Viridiplantae; phylum Streptophyta; class Magnoliopsida; order Malpighiales; family Salicaceae; genus Populus; species Populus euphratica. Next base: position 740,487 of record NW_011499906.1, read on the forward strand.
TTAATTAGGCTTTTAATAGGCAAATTTGATTCAATCATATGCCTAATTAAAGGTTTAATTAAATTTTAGAATTAATTTAGGTCAAATTAAAAGAATGAATCAAGTACTTCGACTTAATTAGGCTTTTAATGGGTCAAATTAATTTTATTAGGGATGTAATTAGTGAAAAATTAAGTATGGAAGCTTGAGTTGGGCTTAATTAATTTTGTTAGGATGTTGATTTTTGTGCTGTAACATTATAAAATATCAAACATTTGAAGTTTGGAATTTTAGATAATGAGATTTGGTTTTTCCAAACTTAACTGGATGAAATCAAGGATAAACTTATAAGAAAATCAAAGTGTTAAGGTCAATTATGGGCCAAATCAAAGAAATTAAAGATCAAGGATCTTTTTATAAAAGACATGTGAATTTAGGGACCTAATTAGATGTAATTAGAGATGAAATTGAAGAATTTAAAAGTTTAAAAATAATCATGGACAAAATTAAAAATATTTAAGGTCAAGAACAAAGTTGATAAAAACATTAAACTTAGAGGGTCATTTTAAGAATTGATAGAGGTGAAATTGAATTGATTCTTATAATCAAAATTTAATTATGAAGTTAGGTGAATAAATTAAAAGGTTGAAGGCTGAAATGGAAAGAGGTTGGCCTTTATTTGTGTGGAAGTTTTTCATGTAGTCCCACAAATAGTATTTACATTTGATATTTTTCTGATTTTTTTGTTTTGTTTTTGCATAAAATGCAAGTGTAACTCTTTTCTTTTTTAATTTGTAATTAAGTTAAAAGAGTTGGTCTGGTTGGTTTTGGGTGATTGTAGTTCATTTGTTATCTCATATGCAGTACTCCTTTATAATTGTATAGCATGTCTTCTTTCAACTTTTCTATTCTATGTTAAATGAAATCAAATTCAAGTCATTCCATATTAGGTGGTAAAAGTATGAAAAACCCAACAATTTAAGTTATTCTACTGAACTATTATTTCATATTAATTGGGTTGGCTACATGGATTTGTCTCCTCCATTCTATTTTGTTAGGATGTTGATTTTTATGCTGTAACATTATAAAATATCAAACATTTCTTTACTAATATCAAATATTGAATAACATGTCTTGGATTATGATATTTTTTCAAAAAAAAAATTCAATAGAGTTTTCTTTGTTTTCTGATATTACCAAGTTATCGATTAGACTTCATTCAATCACAATACTCAAAACTTCCATTTTGATCCAACCATCCTGGATCATATCTCATCTGATCATACAATATTTCACATAACTATATTTCATTATATTTTCTCAACCTTACATCATCAACAAATAAAACATTAACTATAAACAATTATAAACTCAAAAGATTCATATTGAACTAATTATTACATTAACATGCATCCATCTTTTAAATATACATGATTATAATTACTAAGTATTCTTTTCTAATAGTTTAATAACATTAGTTCCTTACTCATACTTTTTTTTAAAATGTATATAAGTACCAAAAGCAAACATTTTTATTTTTTTTAAAATGTATAAGTACCAAAAGCAAACATTTTTATGATACACATATTAAAATCTACATGTAATATAAATTACATATAAAACAAATTTATTACATCTCATAAAATAAACAGATTTAAATACAAAACTCATATTTAACACTCCATATCACCTCGTGAAAAACCTGTATACATAACATTAGTAAAAATAAGGAAAATAACACATTAAAAATGATAAAGCTATTATGTTTATAATTCTTCAAAATATATAAAGTTGTCTTTCATCACTAACTTACTACATATCCACATTAATAACCCATCCATAATTTAATAATCATATACTTATAAGATCCCTGCAACCAATACTCATTGCTTAATTTTTAATTTGGTAATTCATAATTTTACCTCAAACCCGGCTAACCCTCTTAGATGGCCAACAATCAAATCAGTAATTCCATAAATATTACCCAATATCCAGCTATTATCTAACCAGTAATTCCAATAATCTAACCGGTAATACCATAAGAATTACCCAACATTCGAATTATATTACAAACAAGTTTCTTCTACTACTTTTTTCATATCAATAAATCATAAACAACTCATAACTAATAATGAAATTTGAATTTTAAAAGAAAGTTATGAATCACCTACTGTCTGCTTGTGATAGCCCAACTCCTTTTGCCTGATGCCTTGCTCTCGGTACAACTCCTGAATCAATTAGATTGTGTTATATTATTAATCCATTATTATTTCGCATACGTGCCTAAGTTTGAAGCAAGTAATATCTTTTATTTAATTGGGGTTTACACCAAAATTTTTATTTATTTGTCACCTTATTTTTAACATATAGTTTTAATCATTCTCTTTTTTAACTCACTTAAAGAATTCTCTCATAAACTATTCCTACCATTTATTTTTTCCTTCTTTTCATATTCTTATGGTGTTTTTTCACTTGTTCATATTTTGAATACTTCAAATAAAATACAGAACATCATTTCTTAAATATAAAACAATCAAACCTCATTTCTATATTTCCTCATCCTTAATTACAATTTTTTTTCTTAAAAATTATTCAATTTCTTTCTTAATTACTATTTACATCCACTATTTCTATACTATTCTACCTCAATTCCATCATATTTACTACTTTTCTCAAAATCCCTAAATTCTCATAAGAACTTTAATTTAAAGAAAAATCAAGAATATAAGAAATTAAATCAAATTTATTTGTCATTGTTTGATAACTTACTCAAATAAACTTAAAAACACTTCATTCAACTAAGAATCTTAATTTTTCATGCTTACCAATCTAAGTTCTCCCAACTTTTCTTCTCCTCCTAATATGGCTAGCCCTCCTCCTTCACTTGATTATTTCTTAATTTAATGTTCCAAGTAATCTTACAAGTTTCAAAGCTCTCTTTCACTTTTTCTTGTTTTTCTCTTAATTTCTCATGTTCTTCTCTTTTTTTTTTCTTTTCACATTTGTTACTACCGGTCAGCAGTTCATAATAGAAAAGGGGCTGCCTTGTTTTATTTCTAATGGAAAATTATCATTTTACCCTTAATGAATTTTTTGCTTTCATTTGACAGTCCTTATTCTTTGCTAGCACTACCAAGCTTCGTTTATCTTAAAATTTTAAACAAATTTTATTCAATATATTTTAAGGCTTCCCATAAAATTTCAACTCAATCTGATGGATGGACTTAAAATTATGTCCATTAACGTAAAACTAGTCAAATTGGGATTTTTAATCAAATTTTTGAATTTCTCTAAAAATTATGAAATTCTAACTTAAGCTAAGACATCATATTAGAAGGCTCCATGTAAATTTTCTAAATTTTCTAATAACCCGATCAAGAGTTATGAATTATTTTTTGTTTTATATGAAACTAGTCAATTTATAATTTTTCGCCTAAAGGTTTTATATGTGTAGTTGCTGTAATATTGTATCTAACTAAAACATATTTTTTGCTTAAAAATAAATCAAAATCATAAACAAGAGTTATGGTTGATAAGGTCCTAAAATATTCAAGCAGCTTAAGATAAACCAATAATTTATATATTTGATAATTAATTTATCCCTTAGTTTAAGAAATTTGATCTATTTTTCCTAACTGAAATGTCTGTTAGCTTGATATGAATAGCTTAATTGGTCAATAGTTAGCAGCTGGTTATGTCTTATAAGTTAAGGTAACTAGTAGTTGGTCATAGCTTACGAGGTTCTAAAATATTTAAATAGTTTAAGATAAGCTAATAAGGTTTATATGTTGAATAATTGATTTATCCCTTAGTTTAAGAAATTTGATCCATTTTTCCTGGCGAATATGTCTTCTAACTTGATATAAAAAGCTTAATTGACTAGTAGCTAGCAACTAGTTATGTCTTATAAGTCAATGTATTTGGTAGTCGGTACCTAGTACCTCCAAAAGATCTTTTTAAATAGATGTGAAGACTCTCTGATGTTTAAATCAGTAACTTTATAGAGAGAGAAAATACAATGATATTTTAGAGAGATAGACTTTAAAAATCTATATGCTGAAAATACTAAGAATAAAGAGATTATAAAACTTGAATTTAAAGGATTCATAATGTATTTATATCTCTATAGATTTTTTTTATGTGTGGAAATGAGGGGTTAAAGTGTAATATTACCCTTTAATATTTTAAGTTGTATTCTATTTAAAATAATATGTATTGAATCAATATATAATATTAAAGCACTCACGTGGGATCCTGAAAATTTTTTCAAGGAAGTGTTGGGCTCGAACAAATTATTTGAGCCTATTAAAGATGAAAAATAAATCTAGATGCACTATTTAAACTTAAACACATTAGGCTCAGGTTACTACACCCTAAACCATAGAGGTTCAAGGATGCATGCTTAACACCAGTTAAGCTTGACAACATGTTGGGCTTGGGCATAATAGCCGAAGCCTATAAGGTTGCTAGGGTGCATGCTCAGCACCAACAGTGGTAGGTGATTAGTACTTAAAAGTGTATTTTTATCATGGTTTTATATCATCATTTTGCACTTGAAGTATCAATAACTCCTAAACTAAAATATGTTTTATAATAATGTATCTAATAATACAAGATACCTATAATTTGTGGTAAATGTCTAGTTTTAATGCAGGTCTATCACATAAATGAAAGGATTGATTGATGACTTGAAGAACTTAAATTGCAAGGATAAAGAGATGGCCAAAGCACACTTAACACTAGCTGGGCATATGTCTAACATGTTTTTAGGCTTCTAAGCCTAAGCCCATGCACCTTTACGGTAGTTGGGCTCGAGCGTGGTAACTTAAGCCTATAAGGATGTTTTTTTTAGAGTTTTTAGGAGTTTTTCCCTCCCATTAAATTGAGGTTTATCAATGTTATAGCTATTTTTTTCCTTTCATATAGTCTTTTAAACAAGCCATGAACATTATTAATTATTATTAACATATGATAACAGGTATTGGTATTTTAATATAAAGATGAACAATGAAATGCTTTAGACTTTTTCAATTTGGTCTTCAAGTTTTTTTTTTTAATTTTATTTTCCAACATTGGTTTTGATCGGTATTGAACTTTATAATTTTTTTGTTATATTTTCTATGAATTTATCCTAGTCTCATGATCCATTTTTGGTAGGTTAACTTAAGTTGGCTCAAATTATTTTTTTTATTTTTTTAGTTGATCTTTTTTCTCAAATTCATCATTCAATGTTAGTTTAATTTGAGAAATGAGCTTCATATTCTTTTTATTTTCTTTTTGTGAGTTATTTATGATCTGATGACCCGAGATGCGAGTTGTGTAAACTAGGTAGGCCAACTCGAGTTTTTTTTATCTTTTTTTTAATTGAATATTTTTTTTCAATTTTATCCGTGAATATTGGGTTGATTCAGAATTTAACTTTATAATTTCTTTTAATTTTTTTTCTATAGAGTTATTCCGATCTCATGAGCCAGGTTTGACAGGTTCATCAAGGTTAACTTTAGATTTTTTATTTTTTTATTGATTTTTCTCAATTTAATCATTCAATATTAGATTGATTGAGAATTGAGTTTTATATTGTTTATTTATTTTTTTCTATAAGTTTATCACAGTTCCATGACCCGGGTTATTGGTTAGCCTAGTTACCTTAGTTTTTACTTACTTTTTTTAATTTTTTAATTTTATCATTCAATATTGGGTTTATTGAGAATTAAACTTCATAATTTATTTTAATTATTTTTTATAAGGTTATTCTAATCTTAAAACTCAGGTCATGTATTTAATTAATTAACTTGGATGATTTATTAACTATTACCAAATATACTATAAGAACTAGAAAAAGAAACAATGCCCTGAACATTGTTTCTAATAACTTAATGTCACTATTCACTGTAGTGTTTTTATGAATACTTTGATGATTTTTTCATTTAAATTATTTTTTTTTTGTAATTTTATACTAGCAAGTTACATTAGCATGATTTTATATATTAATTTTTTTCAATTTGCATTCTCTTCCATATACAAAATGTTGAAGAATATTAATGTCAATTTTGTAAAATAAAAAATTTTTTGGTATTTAAAAAATGAATTAAAATAAGAAAGGATAAAATTTACAAATAACAAATAAAAAAGACCCCATTTGGATATTGTCACATAAAAATCTAATTTGCTCCCTAAAGTTTAGCTTACCTATTTTTTGGTCTATGTTATTTTGGAATTTCACTTTCATACCCAAACTTCATATTTTTACATCTTATTCCCTAAATATTAAGAGAGGAAAGAAAGTAATCAAAAAATATTAAGGAGAGATAAAGTGAACGGATAGCAACGTTTTAGTCACTAAAAAAAGCTAATTTGGTGTCTTTATTTGTCTTTCCCAAAGACTTTAATAGAGAAAATGTTTTTCTTTAAACATGCTGGAAAAATATATAAGAGTCCTAAAACCTTTTTTTTATTCATTTAACCTTTTATTTTAGAGAGTTTACATGTTGTTTTAGAATTAAAAATGAATTTTAAAAGATTTCCAAAATGTTTTTTTAGTGTGTTTAAGTGAAAACAAGTTGAAAATAGAGTTTAAAGGTCCTAAAACTCGAAACCAAATGTTTTGATCGCCAAAGGTGATTAGAAACTGAAGCACAGGACATGCCCTCCATTTAAAAAAAAAAAAAAATGGTGTGGCCGACATCATCTAGTTCAGAAAACAATTCAACCAGACACAAAGGCTTGGGTCTCCAGGCCTAGGTGCTTTTGGACTTTTTTTTATCCTTAGCCATGTGTGCAAGCATGGCCTCCGTAGCCTCGCTTGAATTATTATTTTTTTCTCTATACACAAACTGAATTTGCTTATTTGATTGCTGTGATGCAGCTGAGTTTGTGGACACGATAAAAGAAACATTAAAACACAAAATGGTTGTTGAAGTCATTATTTTTTGTCCCTTTATTTTGATGGTTTTATGTTTTAATAATAAACTTTACTTTTTTATGTATTGGTCCTTGAAATTAAAGAGAAGAGAGAAAGTTGCTTGGTAAGACGGATGATGAGAGAAAAAGTGTTTGATTAGCCATATTTTGGCTGCTAAAAAAGTTAATTTGGCGTCAATAAATTTGTCTTATAAAGAGTGTATTAATAAGATAAATGGGTTTAAGGAGATATCTTTTCTATAATTATTTCAAATCATTAATTCTTTTGGTTATTTATTTTAATTTATTATATTTTTTTATCCAATAAACAACATAGCTCAGATATATTTTTTTGTTAAAAATATATATTAATAAGAAAGGAGAGCTTATCCTAGAAAATTATGTTTTTTTAATGAAATTAAAATTACTACATTTCTTACAAAAAAATCATTTTATTATGGTATAATTAAATAAATTTTTTTCAAAGAGCTGTCTTCAGCCCATGATAAAGAAAATCTTAACTTTTTTTATGTTATCATGTTCATATAACAACATAGTTAAAATATATTTTTTTTGTTAAAAATATATATTAATAAGAAAAGAGTTTTTTAAAGTGCTATTTTCAGCCCATGATAAAAAAAATCTTAACTATTTTAAATCATCATGTTTATATAACAATATAATTAAAATATATTTTTTTTGTTAAAAATATATATTAATAAGGAGAGTTTTTTAAAGAGCTATCTTCAGTTTATGATAAAAAAAAATCTGAACTTTTTTATGTCACCATGTTCATATAACAACATAACTAAAATATATTTTTTTTGTTAAAAATATATATTAATAAGAAAGGAGAGTTTGTACTAGAAAATTATGTTTTTTTTAATGAAATTAAAATTATTACATTTCTTACAAAAAAAATCATTTTATTATAGTATAATTAAATAAAATTGTGGTTTCTTATTAATTTCAATAAACACATTTACACTGTTTTATATATATAATTTTTTTTCCAAGAGCTGTCTTCAGCCCATAATAAAGAATAATAAAGAAAATCTTAACTTTTTTATATTATCATGTTCATGTAACAACATAGCTAAAATATACTTTTTTTGTTAAAAATATATATTAATAAGATATTATTTGTAACATAGTGTGGGTAGTTATTGTCAAAGAACTATTTTAATACAATATTTTTAATAAATCATTTTATTATGGTATAATTAAATAAGATTTTTTTAAAGAGTTATCTTCAGCCCATAATGAAGGAAATCTTAACTTTTTTATGTCATCGTGTTCATGTAACAACATAACTAAAATATATTTTTTGGTTAAAAATATATATTAATAAAAAAGGAGAGTTTATACTAGAAAATTATGTTTTTTCAATGAATTTAAAATTATTACATTTCTTACAAAAAAAAATCATTTTATTATGATAAACTTGTGATTTCTTATTAATTTTATTAAGCACACATAATTTTAATAAACACATTTACACTGCTTATATATATACGTGTGTATTATATTTTTATTAAAAATTAACTTTAGATATTATTTGTAATATAATGTGGATAATCATTGTCAAAAAATTATCTTAACTAAATAGTTTAAGTTGTTATGTGCTTGATTTTTATTAAATTAATGAGAATGGTGAGATTTAATTGTAATTACTTGACTATTAAAACTTTGATACTATATCAAATAATCATCTCAATTCAATATTTTAAATTATTAAAAAAAAAATTAAAATATAATTTATATTATTTTTTCACAGTCATTTTTGAATCAACTTTTCTGATATGTTTCTTGAGCACTGATTTGAAAAAAAATAAAACCTAATAATTAACACTCAATAATTAACATGTTATGTAATAGTTTTTAAAAAAAAACTTAAAGAGGCATCATTATTATATCGTGAATGAAGATTTATTGCTAGATTTCTATAATATAATAATATTTCAAGGAAGAGCAAATTAGGGAGCAAAATAACTTTTTTACCAGGTTAATTTAAAATTATCAAATTAATTATAGTTAAATAGATATTTTTACCGTTTTAGCTCAGTAAAAACACTTAATTGCTCTAAAAAAACAAAAAAAATTAGCCTGACATCTTGGTCTTTTTTTTTTTTGTCTTCAAAACAATTAAACAACTAAATTATTTTTAAAAACAAGAAAAATATATATTAAACTTAATGTTAGGAACTCTTTATCTTTTTATTATTTTTATTTTTATTATCATCATCATAATTATTATCATTATCATCTCATCATTTATTACATGAATTAAATCATTATTACATGAATTAAGAGAAAATTTGATAATTTATTAAATATAAATATTATTAAAAATAATGAGTAATCAATATGTGGCTTAAGCCCGTAAATTTTAGATGGTGCGTGCAATCTCGCGTATTTGTCAAACACCAAATCCAGGGGTGGGGTTGAAAAGTACCCGACATCCCATTTTAACCTGAACGCCGGATTACGTTTACCACCCATTGCCACCTATTCAGTGTGAAAAAGAATGGAATAATTTACAGCCCAGGAAACATCCAATTTTATTTTAAAAAAATTCCGACCATGCCATCATCTCCGATCTTGTTTTATTTTATATGAGCAACTACATTATAAACAATTGTCTGCTTTATTTTATTATAATTGAGAAGAGAAGGTTTCGGATTGGGAAGAGTGTTCAAGCAGATTGATGGAGAAAGCAGAGCAGTAGCATGGGTGGCCCCCGTTGCCATGAACAACTATTTATCACTAGTCACTCTTTTTATGTCATCGTGTTGATAGATAGAAAAATATATATTTAGTTAAAATTATATTTAAAATTAAATTTTTTTAACCAAATCAAACCCAACAAGAATAAAATTGGGATTGAAATCAAATTCTAAAAATACGATATCATCAAGTAATTTCTTTCTAATTTTTTAAATAAAACACAATTAAAAAAAATAAACACTATTTTTTTTATCAAACCTGATTCAATACATTTAATTTTGAACAGAAACTGGCCGGAAACGTGAGGAATGACTCCACTGTTCACGTGAACAGCTCAACCTATGATTTCATCTTATTTTTTATAGTCACTCTTTTTATGTCATCGTGTTCATATATAGATAGAAAAATATATATTTAATTAAATTATATTTAAAATTAAAATTTAATAAAAAAATAGTTTATTGTATTTGGTTAAAATAATATTTTTTAAATTGAGATTATAAAATAATTAAAAAAATATTTATTAATATCAATAGTTTTTAATTTAAATATTGTAAATTTAACTATTGTTATTACATAATAAAATAAATAATATTAATATTAAATATTTTTTATTATTCCATTAAATTATGTAAAATTTCATAATATATAAAATATATTCAACAAGGATTATATTTTTCATAATTTCTTAAGCGCATGATAACATCAGGTAAGATATCATCACGAACAAAATTGAAGTTGCAATCAAATTTTATAAATACTATGCCATTAAGCAATTTCTTTCGAATTTTTTTTAATAAAACACAATTAAAAGTAAAAATAAAAAATTAATTTTTTTAACCAAATCAAACCCAACAAGAATAAAATTGGGATTGAAATCAAATTCTAAAAATACGATATCATCAAGTAATCTCTTTCTAATTTTTTAAATAAAACACAATTAAAAAAAATAAACACTATTTTTTTTATCAAACCTGATTCAATACATTTAATTTTGAACAGAACCCAACTAGCCAGACTCTTCACTGTTCACTTAATTAAGTGAACAGTAGAGAGTTTACTCTTCATTGTACAAAGCAGTAGCAACAGTAGAAAGAAACATGAAAAAATTACTTCAACTCAACCTATGATTTCATCTTATTTTTTATGGGGCCCATGCGTAAAAACACAGTCATAATTTATAACCAAATATTATATTATTGAGTTTGAAAAAAAAGCAACAGCTGCTACAAAGCCAAACACCCATGTAATCCATTCTTTTTTAGATTAACGTGGGTGTCCGGGCCAACTTGCGCGCATCACGACTAATTCCACGGGCCATGAAGTTAACGACCATATAAGCATCCAGTGGTCATCATATAAGCAACCAAGGATTCGAACCTGAGATTATAGAGGGAGCAAACCCCTTGATTCCAAGAATCTATTCTTGAAGTAACTAGTGTTGTGTTTAGTAATATAAAACTATTTTTCTTTTTTTTTCAATAAAAAATTAAAAATACGATCATTTTTTTTAAAAAAACCAAAATTTCAATTGTATTATTTTTTTTAATAAAAAATCAAAACTATAATTTAAAATAATCATCTTAATGTTTTTTATATGTGACAATCTAATTAGAAAATATTAATTTTTTTAATTTAAAAACTATCATGAAGAAGTTATATTATTAACTATTTTTTAATATTATATTTATAATAAAAATTAAATTTACAACACCAACTAAATATGAAAATATAAAAAAATTGTATTGTTTATATTTTTTCCATTGAAAAAAGTGGAAAACTTGCATTGGAAATCTATAAAAAAAAATCCCTAAAAAGTGGTTTCCAAACCCAATAAAAATTTAAAATATAAAAAAACTATTTTTTCTTTTAATCAGAAAATTGGGTTCTTATTTTTTCTCTGAAATCAACGAGATTAATACACAAACATCAAAGAAAGCTACTAATGATATCCTATTTCATTTTTTCTCTCTCCTAAGTAGAGTTTATGAAAGCCCATTTTTATTATTTCTAAAATACGACCACTGAAAACTGCGATATTTCCCTAACTATGCTATTTTTTTGGATCCCATGCTAGTATTTTTATTAAAAAATTAAATGTTAATTTTAAAAAATAAAATCAAAATTCTTGACTTTCCTGTCGGATAGGCTATTGCCAGAATTTTCAGCTAAAAAAAACAATTATTTAAAAGTATGTTTGGTTTGGATATGTAATAATTTCTTTTTAAAGATACAATACTTTTTAAACACCAATCATATCTCTGGAAACTAAAAAACAAATACTATTTATCCAAAAAAAAACAATTAACTTCCCCTCCAAACAAACACTAAAATGGCAAAGCTAATAAATAACTCCTTAAAAAACAGTTCTGCTGTCAAAAGCACAGCTACCATACGCATAAAAAACAGTTTTGCTAAAATGCGCCACGAGAAAACCTGATGTGCCTGCGCGAGTAGCTCATTGGCAGAGGTAGGGTTAGGTATATTTAGAAAAGCGGTTAAAGTTGTGTATATTAAAATTTTAATTTTTTTAGTTTTTAAATTATTTTGATACAGTAATATTAAAAATAATTTTTTAAAATAAAAAATAATTTTAATGTTTTTTTATAAAAAATATTTTAAAAAATAACAATTCCAATCCACTGAAACAACGGAAAATGACGGAGGCGGCAGCCATTGCGGCGGCCAACCTAGTCAAGAAAACAACAAAAATCGTTACAAGCATGATATTAAATTATTTAATTTATGTTTTTGTTAACGTATTATGGTCTAATGGGGTCTCAATTTCAGTGAAAGCAAGATATAGTCTTTTTGAAAAGGACAAAATGAAAAAGGCAACCAAAATGAATACGAGAAATTAATTAGAAAAAGAAAATAAAAGAAATTGTTTCCCAGAGATAAGTGGTCATCAAGCTATTGAAATTGTTTCCCAGAAATTGTTTATAAATATTATTTTGATATCATTATTTTTCTCGTATACAATTAATTAGAAAAGAAAATAAAAAATATTATTTTAATATATTTATAAATAAATAAAAAACAATTTAAAAAGCTAATTATATCACTATGTACTTTATTCAGTGGCCTGACGTGGATCAGAGTTCAGATGTTGCCACTCAGGATTTGCAGCTTGTTCGAGCCTAGGAGATAAGAGGGTACCTGCACCAGCGGTCAGCATCTCATTCTCATCCTCTTCTTTTTCAGCAGTGATCCAGCGTTAGGATATTTATCATATCAACATGCAGCAGCCTACACAAACAAAGAAACGAAGGAAACGTTTGAGTGCAGACAAAAAAATCTCTCTTTATTGTCTGATTCCCTTCATCCTTCAGCCCCACTTCCCATGGAGGGCATGTCAAAGTTGTTGGTGGTTTCTTTTTTGCATAATTTTTAAAACCAAAATCTTCTCCTCCGTCCTTTTCCATAACACCTTGGAGATTCTTCATGTCATTGCACTCACTACTGCTCTTTCTTTTCAAAATTCAATCGAATATACGAGGACCAAAGCCCCCAAAACTCTTTCATTTCTATCACTAAAACGCGCCTCTGCCTCTCTGAAGCCCTCTTGTATATACAGTTTGATTAGAACAACCGTAATAGATCCATCCCATATGCGAGCATCCTTTGTTCATGGATTTAAACTCTGTACATTTTCCTTTATTGCCTGAGGAGCAGCCAGGGACGATACAACAACTCAAAAGATGCTCAGAGGAGCACTTAAACCATGGTACAAAAGCAGTGGTTAGCTAATTCAATATGTACAATTGGTTTTACCTGTGCTGCATCAATAATTGGGGAAATGACTGTATCAAAAGCGACAAAATCAAACCCAAAAAACCAGCCATTTGCAGCAATCATCCTCATGTCCATTCCAACCAAGAAAACTAATGAATGATTCCACGAATAATATACAGAAATGCAAAGGTTAATGGGTCCACAAGAAAAGCACTTCAATCAAATTGTCTGTTTCAGTCATTGTTTGTGGAAGAGTCATCAAGGTAAAAGGGACTGTAATGTAATGCAATGACATCATTAGTATGCAATGCGAAACTCCATTTACAAAATCAGAACTTTGAAAGAGATGGGAAGAGAATATCTGTAAGAAAGAAGCATAGAACCCATGTAAAAGATGAGCAAAGTTTCAACTGGTTCCACTGCTGTGGGATTCACTGGGCCCTTCAACTCTTGTTTATCTTTCTTTCTCTCGAAGTACTCATGTCTTCTTTTAAGCAACCTAAGGTAGCAACTTCCATTATCTTAATTAATCTTTACGAAAACTGAAACAATCAAGAGATTACTGTTAATGGGGACAAATTAGTGGTCAAAAGGATGTTCACCCAGAACATCAGATTCTAAACTTGAGGTGCTTGATGCAAAACCAGATAGCTATTAAAAAAAGTTGCTTTCTCTAATTGTCTCAAAGAAACTACCAACCAAAAGGCCAATAATGCTCCAGGTCACAACAGAAGTTCCTGTTCCCACTCCCCCCCACAAAGTCAAAAAGGCTGGAAATAATTTTCAGGACAAGAGCTTCAAAAAAATTGAAGACTTACGACCTTGGGGATTTTTTCAAAAGTTCTAAGCAGTATACAACACATCAAACCTTCACTGCAATGCCCCCCCGGACATCATGAGGAATCTTTTGACAAACACCGGAAAGAATTAAGCGGGTAGGTAAGAGTTCCCATCAAAAGCAGATCAGTAGATATGATCAGAAAATGGTGATTATCATCATCAATATTAACAGACAAATCAGATTTAGGCAGCTCTAGAGAGCTAAGTGGCCTTTGAATGTCTCACATTATCTCTTAAATTACACAGAGTTATAAGGGTATGGTCAATTAAACAATTTATTAAAATCGGAAATAAGTACAGATGAGGAATCCTATCTACAGCACATCAACAAAGAAAGAACAAAGTAACAAATTTATTAGAGAATAAATATAACAAATCAAGATCAAGCATTGTTGAATTAAAATTTCTATCCAGATTTTTTTTCCTTAAGAACAAAACGTGACAAAATTAGAAAGACCTGGAAAATACAATATGCAATAAAGATGCATAATTGAGATTGATCAACAAGATGATACAATTACACATAACTTTATGTAAATTTGTAAAATTGTTATTACAATGGATTTGCTTGAAATTACACCGAAGCTAAAAGCCTCAAGATCACATATCACTAACAAGGAAGAGACGCATAACCTCATCAAGTTCTTTTTCCTCCAATATCAAAATGCTCTTCTTATTTTTTACTATGAAATAAAGTGGAGAATCTCTATGAAAGCTCAGTTGAATTGATTACCCGGATCTAATTCTCTTCGAATTGGCCTTTCCATTGGTCTTCAATATCCCACTTGATTCACCTTCTGATGAAGGTTCCATTGACCTGGTGAAATTGTTCGAAAGATCAGCATAAAGGTCAACCACCCTTCTAATGTTGTTGTTTAGCTCCTTAATCAAACCAACATTTCGAGTCAAGTTGTCAGGGATCTTCGATTCATGGTTTTGGTTTATTTCATTAATTAGCAACCTGTTTTGATCTAGAATATCCTGAACTTGCACAAAACTCTTCTGGAATGTTTGCAAGACCTTGCCATCTACTTGGTTTCCATTGCTTAAGCCTGAAAATAAATCACCTTCCATTTCAATCTCCCTTCAATTGATCAAAACCAGTCCTTTTCCCTGCATAAAAATAACTGAATCAAATACCAACAGAGGGAAAAAAAATACAAGACAGAACCGAAAGGTTAGTTTTACTAAATGGAAAGCTCTCTAAACTGAATTATTTTATCTGATCCCTCTGTACTCTTACAATAAAAATCACAGGGAATAAGAAAAAAGCCATGGAATGATATTTAGCCTATGTTTGGTTAATGAGGAAAAACAGTAAAAGAAAATAAACAAAGCCAGATGCAATAATTGGGCTTGGTTTGAAGTGACTATACACAATTTTTCGCTTTTCCAGCATTTTCTCAGCAACCAAACATATCAAAGACAATGTAAAGAGCAGAGATAAAAATACAAAAATGAAACAGGCATATCTGTGTAAGTATTGATCACTTCATTACATTAAAAAGAAAAGCAGACTGCTTTTTTTCCACAAAAAGGAACCTTTCTCTAAAAACTCAATCCCAAGTTAAAAGACCATGAGTGGAGGATAACTCTAAACTATGAAAGACCCCAACAAACCAGTCAATGCCAGATTAATACCCATAAAGAAAAAAATTACTCTCACGACAAAACAAGAAAAACATCATAATGAGTTCACATAATCTTTGAGAGAAACAATAATACAAGACCAGATTAGCTGGGAGAGAAAGAAAGAGAGATCTATATTTCTTGAAGTGGAAAAACAAAAAGCAAAAGCTTTTGACTAGCACGTGAAGCTTTCTAGGAAACAACCAAGCAAAATTGGAAGTGAGGTCATTTGTATTAAAAGAAAAAAACCCCAATAACTAATTTCAAAAAGAAAAAACTTTCACGTTTTACACTTTAGTCCACAGCTTATATTTTACAAGATAGACTCACATAAAGAAACCTTGAAGGCGTAAATTATCTTTCAAAAAACTTCCTAATCTTGACACACAAACAATAAGAAAGCAGAAAAGGAAAGGAGAGGAAAAAAAAATCGAATCCTGACAGTCGTTGTCATCGACTCTACATACCTTGAACAGAAGCAGAAACATTTTAGTGGGCTTGAGGCAACGAAAGGAAAAGTCAATTTTCTCAAGAAAAAACTGGATTTTCTCGAGAAAGATTGTATGAAGACGAATGGAACTTTTGTGGGATTTCAAAGAAAGGCCCAGAAATCATGAAAAACCAAAACGAACAGAAACAAAAGAAAGGAAGAGAGACAGGGATAGAGAGAGAGAAGGGTATAGAAGAAAGATTTGATTGACAGAGAAATAAGAAAGAATTATTTAGAGAGAGAGAGAGAGACACACACACACACATACAAAGAAATAACGTTTTGTTTTGTCTGATAGATTCTTTCTTTCTCTCTACCGCTTACCTCGTTAGCTTCACCAGCAGCACTTTCGATTTTTAATTATTTTTGCTCATGACTGAAGCTCTTATACCCTGCAACGCTGCCCAGCTTTGTTTTTACTCCGTTTTGAATCCTAGCCATCCACTAAGCCTTGTCTGCAATCGTGTCTAATTTTAGTATTGTGATAATAATTGTAATTTAAAAATATTATTTTATAAAAAATATATCCGACAAGAACTAAAATTTTATAATTTTATTACTGTAATAAAATTAAATAAAATAAAATTAATATTACAATGTAAATAAATTTAATTTATTCTATATTAATTTTTTTAAAAAAATATTATTCACATAATATAGGTGAATTTAATTTTTTTTAAATTAATTTTTTTTAAAATTAATTTATTCTAAATTAAATTTTTTTTAAAACTATTTAAAAAATAATTGTACTAAAAAAATGTATGTAATTATTTAGTATTTTAAGTAAACAATATAATTCACTCGTATTGTTTTAAGGTATTGTTTACTTAAAGCATTGAACAGTGAAAAAAACAGCCTTTCGGCAAAAATTATGTTTTAAATGTGAACTGCATAGGACCTCATCAAAAATAAATTAAATATTTATTTTGACGTGGTTGTTTTAAACGTATAAGCAAACAAATGTACTGTAAAACATTCTGAGAACGACGCCGCATCGAGTCTCCTACTATATACGCGTGCGCTCTCTTTTTCGCGCCCGCCAGTGCTCATTTTCCGAGAAAAACCACAGAAAAATCCTCGAAATTTTCACAAACCAAACACAGGTCCTACTCAATCATCACATGCCTCCTTGGGCACTCTTCTCGTCAGCTCTCGAAGAAATTTGTTACCATGGTCCCGCTGGAGTGTCTCTCTCCTCTCTCTGTTCGACACTAGCTCTTAACTCCTCCTTCAATCAAAAAGCCTCTCTATGGACAAACCTCCTATCAATACCTTCTCTTCAATTCACTGTTCCCGGGAACGACATGCCGTTTAGCCCCGATGATGACAAAATCAAGCGTTTTGAAGACGCCGAGAAGCTCTACTTGAAAATTGGAGCCAAAGAGCACCTTCGGGATTCCTTTGTCGGTCTTTACGACACTACGTCTACTGGAATCTCTTCCAATCAACGCAGTGCTCTAAGTTCTTCTCCCTTCCAAATTTACAAAAAAAATAAAAATTCCTGCTAATGATTGAGTTGAGAATTGCATAAAATTTGGTCGATTAAGGGTGTTTGATTGTGAGACAACCTGCGGTTGTGAAGATGAAAGATGTGTGCATCACGACCAATTTGTTGTGTTTATATGGCCACGCAAAGCATTTGGGCATTCAACAGAGGTTTGAGGAAAGTGTGGAAGAAAGTGGTGTGGTGTCCATAGGGATGGATTTGATGGGGATTCCTCTTGTAAAGACAAAGTGGTATTGAGGGATTATCTACCAGTATTTTGTCCCGAGTTATAATTTTTTTTAATATATATATATATATATAATATCTAAAAAAATAAAAAAAATAAATAAGAAAAGAACAGAGAATAAGATAATCAATTATATAAAATAAGATATTTAATCTAATTTTATTTACTAAATTTATTTATTTAAATTAATAAAAAATAAATCAAACTCATGACTTAAAAAATATATATAAATAAAACTAATTAAATAAACTCACATCATAAAAAATATTACAAGGCTAAATATATTGATAATATTATTTAAAAATAAATATTTTTTTCATTGATAATATTATTTAAAAATAAATTTTTTTTATTTATTTTTAAAAATAAATTTAATTTGTATAAAACCAATTATAAATAAATTATAATAACATCTTCAAAAATCAAACAAAAATAGAATAACTAAACAAATCATATATTAAAAAGGGTATGACTTGAAAGATAAATATAAATATACTTTCATTGTATATGGATATTTGAAAACCTCAAAAAATCCTTATCTAGCAACCTAACAATTTTTTTGACCCTTGAAAGTAAATAAATATTTTTATTATTAAGAAACTTATGAAAAGTTAAGAAAGCTCTTGATAAACAATTCTAATTTTTATTGACTTTAAGGGTAAAAGATTATTTTTACCATGTTGAAAAATTTAAAAAAACATAGACACCCCCGTGTAATCTTTTAATGGCTAATGTGTTAGTGAAAAAGTCCAAAACACCCTTACCCTCAAGGCTTCATCATTTTCCACTCAGGGGCAACATGATAATTTTATCGTAACAATTCACAATAATCTATGAGCCCGTTTAATATTATAATAATGGTTACTTTATAAAGTATTTTCACTTTGAAATATATTAAAATAAATTTTTTTATTTTTTAAATTTTATTTTTGACATTAGCAAATCAAAACGATTAAAAACACAAAAGAAAAAATTAAAACAAAAAAAATTACAAAAATCATTTTTTTCAAAAATATTTTTGAAATATAAAAATAAACAAGCTCAATTTCCTAAACTACGTTGAAATTTCCACAAGATTTAGAGTTTTTGTTAATTTGTGACAAACTTAAAAAAGTCAATGAAAGGGTAAATGCTCTCTCTCTCTTTCTTTCTCTTACATATTTTGTTCTTTAAAATGTCTCTGATCTTGCCAGTTACGATATTGAATTATGCTAATTTTTATGTTATTAAAAGCCCTTCTCATTTCATATATCAAACAAGGTCTTGGTTACAGTGGAACTAAAGGTCACAAAGCTTGGAGAAATGCAAGGTTTGCAAGTTATTTATCTGTAATGCACACTTGAACTTGATTATGTTTCATGGTTATTTCTAATTATTTTTATTGTAATATTCACTTTTTTCATGTACTTTTAGATATTATGTAGGTTAATAGATGCTTGTGTCATTGAGGAGTTTGAAGCTAAAGTTAATGGGAGAGTTTGTTTAAAAAACCTCTCTTTAAAGAATGTTATATCTGGTTAAGCACAAAAGTTTTTGAGTTTAGATCATCAATTCTCTAGCTTCTATTTTAGGAAGGTTGAGTGTTGCCTCAGTTTGCTACACAAGTTTTCCTATGAGAATCTTGAGTCCAAAGTTTATGGATGTGGTGAAGATTGTGGCATTAAAGTGCAGTCAACAAAGTCCAAGGTGATATAGGTCTGACATGTGTGTCAGACCCAAGTCCAAGGTGATGTAAGTTTTTTATCTCTAATTTAGATTTTTTTAAAATACTTTTTTAACTTACAAGGAATATTCATATGTTTAAATTCATAAATGTTGAAAGAGAAAATAATATAAGAAAGAGAAAACAAAATGAAATGATTAGGAATGAGAATGAGAATGGGAATTGGGAGAAAATTCTTGTGAGACCATTTCTCTTTCATGAAATTTGTGTATGGAGTCCAAGACTTATGCATTCTTACCTATGACTTGGCATTTATACACCCATTCCTTGAATTCCATGGAAAAGGATAATATTTTCATAGGAAGTTAAATTATCAGATGTTAAGTCATGATTATCATTAATGGATATATTGGTGGTAATATTTTCTTAGAAAGTTAAGGATTGTGTTATACATTTTGTTGGTAGAGATGTTGGTTAATTACACTATTAAAAAATAACCGTTGGCTTTTTACTTACACAATAAATTCTGATGTTTAAGTTCATAAATATAGGAAGAGAAAATAATGTAAAGAAGAGAAAACAAAATGAAGTTGTTGAGAATAAGGAGAAAAATCATGTGTAAGACTGTTTTTGTCTCTTGAGTTTGTGTATAGAGTCTAGGACTTATGCATTCTTACTTACGACTAAGGTATTTATAAACCAATTCTTTGAACCTATTTTATAGAGAAGGACAATATTTTCACACAACATTGAATTATTGGATGTTAGACTATACTTTCCATTGATGGAGACATTCATGGTAACATTTTCTTGAAAAGTTGAGGGTTATGCCATGCATGTCATTAGTGGTGATAATGGCTAGTTAAATTACCAGAAAATAATCATTGGCTAGAAAAGTGGTGCTTCCACTACATAGAAAAAATAATCTGTGCATGAAAGAATTATATGCATGGAAAGTTTGTTTGTGTAACTCTTAGAAACTTCAAAAATAATGCATAAAGTTATGCATCGAGGCAATATTAGACAAGCTAATATGAGTTAAGATTGATTTGAGGTCTGAAATGCCAATTTTATAGTTGTTTAAGCCATACCTAAATGGATAAAATGTTGGCATACACGTGCTAATGAGTGGGCTAGTCACCATCTTCAGGTAGCTCGTGTGACCTAATAGATCCTTCAATGGTGACCTTTCAAGTGTCAATAAATTCATCTTGTTTATATCTTTTTTATAGTACTAAGCGTTGAGCCTAAGTGTAACCTCGACATCCTATTCTTTCTTTCTTTCCTTTCCTTTTCTCTCTCCTTTCTTATTTTTTTATGCCATTTTATTTCTTTTTCTGGCCATTGAATAACCATTGGGTTGTTTTTGTTTTTTTTTCCATGATCATTGTATTTTTATAATGATATAGGTTGACTTTTTTTTTTATTTGGTAGAATTGCACATTTTACATGGTTAGAGAAGAGAAGCTAAATGCATGAAACATGTATTAAGGGTCATCTCTAATTATTTGAGGCCTAAATGGTTGTAAAATTTCTTAAAAAATTTGTTTGTACTATTATGTGTCCCTTTAAATCTTTAAAACAAATATGTTTGAAAGATTTACCTAGCATATATAAAGGGTAAGAAAGCATGCTTGTTTTACAAAAATAATGTTTGCTTTTTATATATTATGAATGTACTTACATAAGAGATGAATATTTGTATATAAGAAAATGTTTAGTACTTAAACTATCTTTGTATTTTTATTAAGATTTTATATTATTATTTTGCATTAAAGTATCAATAACTCCTTAACTAAAGCATGTTTTATAATATCATGTCTAATACTGTCAGATACCTTTAATTTATGATAAATATTCATCTTAAATGCAGGTCTATCACATAAATAAAAGGATTGATTGATGAGTTTAACTTCTGAAATTTAGAAGATAATAAGAGACCAAAGCTTAAAAAAGAGATGCTAGTTCAGTGCAAAGTAGAAAACTGTTCAGTCATTGGATCATAACTGGAGCTGTAAAACTTAGATTTAGGTCTGCTCTATATGGATGGAAAGCTAAAACATAGATGTAAAACTTTCACGGGAGTTTAAGATTCAAAAAGGTCATTTTCAAGTTCAAATTATAACAATAACAGAGAAGTCTGAATCCATCCTGCAGTCTAGAGACTGTTCAATATTCAGCCCATATCTCGAGTTCTAAAAGTCCAGATGACTTTATTTTTTTTGAAAGCTGAGACAATTTTCTAGAACTTTTATAAGGACAGTCTGTTCAGATTCTGATGTTAGCAATGACATTTTGATCATACAAGAAGATAATAATTGTCACCAAGTCAAGATGTCACCATCCACTCAATAATTAGTAAACAAATCAATAATTTCAAATTTTAGCTTATAAAAGAAGGCATTTGCCATACATTTAGGCATTTTGATTTTCAGATCAAGATCATGTTCTTGTTCTTTTTCTTTATATTTTTTGTAATGCTTAAGTTTTGCTATCATTAATCTCTTGTTTATGCCTTTTATTTTATTTTATTTTCTTCGTTAACTTATATCTTATTTTTATCTTGTTTGTTTACGTTTCTCTCTTTCATTATATTTAGTTAAGTTTATTATGTCAATGTGAAAATGTTATAATAATGATGTAAGAATAAGTATAGTGTAAACTCAACAAGGACTTTAATGTTTGATATTAACATGTTTTGTATTTATTATTTTGTTCACTTTTAATATTTTATTTTTTAAATGGTTAATCTAGATTTATATTGTATAACTCTTGGTACAACAAATACTTGGCACTTTCATAGTCCAACCGTATGGTATAACTGACGCCTGTACTATGAAAGGAACTAGATTTATTATTAACATAAATTATAATCATGAATACCTCACAAAATTTACAAGTTTTAATATTATTCAAATAAGATAACTAATGTAATCATGTTAATAATTTATAATTTGATTGGATCCTTTTTTGTGTGTGATTTCCAGTTTCTTTAACTTTAACAATTGTTTTTATCATTGTTTAATCTTCACATTAATCTTACATCTCAAAATCCTCTTTAAACCACGACCACCACCACCACCACCACCACCACCACCATTATTATTATTATTTATAATTTATTTTATATAGTTAATCTTTTTGTGGTTTGACCTCGGTCTTGCGATGTTATTTATTATTTGACACTCCTACACTTTAGAGACGATATTAATCTTTTGGTTGTGTTAGAAAACTTATGTGTGTGACTCTTTAAAACATGAAAAAAATACATATAGTTGTATGTCAAAACAAGATTGGACGAATTAACGTAAGTTGAGATTGAGTCAGGGTTTGAAATGCTAAGTTTCTGGTTATTAGGGCCACACCAAAGTGGATGGAATGTTGGTGCGTGTAGTTAATATGCCAGCGAATGTTCCTCTCGCTATCTTCAAACAATATGTGTGGCTTACTCTAGCTTTCAATGGTTGCCTTTCAAGGTGTCCAAGAATTTATCTTGCTGAGTTCTTCTTGATGGTTCTAGGGATGTTATCATTAGAGATCGGATATGACCTCGACATCCTATTCTTTGTTTTTATCTTTTCTCTTTTATCTCTCTTCCTTTGTTTTTTTATGCCATTTTATTTTTTCTTCTAGCTGATAGATAACCATTGGATTGTTTTTTGTTTCTTATATGACAATTGGATTTTTATAACAATTTAAGTTGACTTTTGTTAATTATATGGGAGAAATTATATATTTTGCATCGCTATAGAAGATAAACTAAATATATAGGACATACATTAAGGGGCATGTCTAAACTATTTTGAGGCTTGAATGGTTGGAAAAGATTTTCTTTTATTTTTTTACCATTATTTTCCCATTTATGCATTTTAAATAGATATGTTTAAAAGACTTACCTAGAATATATAGAGGGAAAGAAAACCTACTTATTTTACAAAGGTGATATTACCCTTTTATATTTTTATAAATATGTCTATATAAAAGATGAAAATTAACATGCAAGAGAGATGAGTATTCACACACAAGAGAGATGATGGTTTGATCAGTTCTTATCATAATAGAGTATATTATTATTTTCTTAATAAAAAAATTAAGAATGCTTTGTGATAATGAAAGTGTTGAATGAAGATATAGAGATTTTACTAAACCTCTTGTGTGGAGATTTTTGTTGGAGACATTTGTGAAGATTTTATTGAAGACATGAGAATTAATGTTAGAGACATGTTTCGACATATGGAGAGTTCATTTGGAGACCTAAAGAAATTAATAGAGATTTCACTAGAGACTTGAAGAAATAAAAAAAAAACCATCATTGCTTTTATTAAAAATTTCAAAGATGAAGATAGATTTTTAAAAATTATTTGATTTTAGGTAGTATGTCATGAGGATTTTTTGATGTTTGTTCAAGTTACCTCTTTTTTATAAATTATTAGAGGTATTCCATAAATATCAACAGTTTTTGTCGTGGTAAAAGTGATAGAAGTTTGTAAGGTTTCTTGTATTTATGCCATTTTTCATGTGAGAAAAGTATTATACAAAATCCTGTTTTAAAATGAAAGCAAACATCTCAACATATATAGTGGGAAGCAACCTTCTTTATTGCAATATGAAATAGACTCTAACTAAGCAACCTTCTCTGGCAAAAAATTCCTTGGTCGCTAACAATGATAATTCCCTATCCCTTGAATATTCCCTTTGAGGGATTCCTTTTGCGTACTGATTAGTACTTAAAAGTGTATTTTTATCAAGGTTTTATATCATTATTTTGCACTTGAAGTATCAATAACTCCTTAACTAAAGCATGTTTTATAATAACATATCTAATAATATAAGATACCTTTAATTTATGGTAAATATTTATTTTAAATATAGGCCTATCACATAAATAAAATGATTGATTAATGAGTTTAAGAACTGAAATTGAAAGGACAAAGAGATGGCCAAACTTAGAAAAGAGATGCCGGTGTAGTGCAAACTGAAATACTGTTCGGTAATTGGGTCATATCTGGAGCTGTAGATCTCAGATTTAGGTCTATTTTATATGGATGGAAAGGTAAGATATAGACCTATAACTTTCATATAGAGCTCAAGATTTAAAAAAACAATTTTCAAGTCTAAATTATAGCAACAATAAAGAAGTCCGATCTATCTTCCAGCCTGAGCACTATTTAGTATTTGGCCCATATATAGAGTTCTAAAAGTCCAAATGACTTTAAGTTTTTACCTATAAGTTTTTACCTAAGAAAGCTGAGATAATTGCCTAAAACTTTCATGTTTTCAAGTGGTTCCAATTTTGATGTTATCAATGACATTTTGGGCAGACAAGAGAAGATAAGGATTGTCACCAAGTCAAGAGTTGG
>NW_011499906.1:765640-765849 GCF_000495115.2 Populus euphratica
TATTATAAAACATGCTTTGGTTAAGGAGTTATTGATACTTCAAGTGCAAAATGATGATATAAGCCATGATAAAAATGCACTTTTAAGTACTAATCAACATACCATTAGTGGATCATCTAACTTTGACATTGTTTGTTATCATGGTTTAATTCTTACGTTAATTTTCTATCTCATGGATCTTCTACCCATAGCTCTTGACAAAGAGAGGT
>NW_011499906.1:765987-767216 GCF_000495115.2 Populus euphratica
TTGTTGTTGTTTATAATTTGTACAATTAACCTCCCTGTGGTTCGACCCCGGTCTTATCAGGTTATTTATTATTTTGACACTCCTACACTTAGAAGAAGATATCAATCTTTTAGTTGTGTCATATTTTTTGTAATAAAAAACTTACATATATCCAATTGTTTCAACCATCTAATTTTATTTTGATTTATTAGTGATATTGCCAATCCAAATCTAGTAAAAATAGGATGGAATTTATAAATTTTTATTTGCACGGAAAAAAAGAAGAAAAGTCTTAGGAGAGGAAATCATACGAAAGAAGAACCCAAATAATAAAAATTTATGTTTTATATTATTTTTAATTTTAAGTTATTAATAATTTAAAATATAATTTTTTATAATATAGAAAAAAATAAAAAAAATTAAATTTTTAGTAAGAATGAATATAATTTTTATTTTGTTCTTTTTAAGTACTCCTGTGCAAAGAGTACTTATTAGCCATTAGAAGTTGGCACTTACTACTCGCCTTTTTTTTTTGATTTGAAAAAAAAAAAAAAAACACCCACTCCTAAGAAATACAATGCACTTACTGGTTACTGCCATACGAGGTTAAACAAGTGGTAAATGTATGGGTTTTTTGTAATTCTAACACAATTTAACAAAATTTTTAAGAAAATAATACTTGTTAGAAAAGTATTTAAAACATAATACAGTGTAAATACAACTGCTATTAAAAATAATAATTATTTCAAAAGTTATTTTAAAACTAAATTAATTAATAGCTATAAAAGTCAATTCAATTTTTTTTTTTTATGAAAATTCAATAACCATTATAAAAATTATGATAAAATGAGTCTACTTACACATTGATAAACCATCAAATATAGTCCTAATTTTTTAAAAGTTTTATTTAGGGTTAATTTAAAATTAATTATGATTTCATTTAATAGTTTTTTAAGATGCAATTAAAATTATTTTATCAAGATTTTTCTAATTTTATTGAGTGTGTTAAAAAAGGATCCCTAATATGTCAGTAGTGATCTATTTTTTTTCTTTTTTTTTATTTTTCTTTCTTGTAATATTATCTTATTTTTTTAGTTATTGAATTTTAAATCTTATCTCATTAAATTTTTATAAAATTTTGAGTTATTTTTTTAAAAATTAATTATTTTAAAAAATATAAAATATAACTTTACAATTGTTTTTAATAGTAGTTGCGGATATAATTGATATTAAAAAACATAATTATTAGC
>NW_011499906.1:767242-787142 GCF_000495115.2 Populus euphratica
GAAAAAATTAATTATTTAAAAAAATATAAAATATAACTTTACAATTATTGTTTTTAATAGTAGTTGCAGATATAATTGATATTAAAAAACATAATTATTAGCTACCGCTATTTACATATTCAAACAAAAATATTTTTTAAAACTATATTATTTTTTTAAAATTTTTACCTCAAAAAAAAAAAACCACTTACCACTTCACCAATTGCTTATTCTTATGTTTGACTTTTCATTAATTAAGTCACTCTTCAATCTAATCAAGCCACATGTTTTTTGACTACCAAAAGTCTTTTGACCCCCGCCTCCCATTTGTACACGTGTACAGAATACAGTCCATACGATCACTCGAGCATTTCATGCATCTACTACGTGTATGGCCTAGATCCCCCATATGCATCATTCCCTCTGCTTCCCAGCAAGACCGAGTAATCCTCCTCTTCTCTCCCTCTCTCCCTCTCCCTCAACTCTCTCTCTACAAGCTCTGCAAAAAGAAAGAAACCCAGACCAGAATCACGGAATTCATCGAAAATGATTTTTAAGTAGAATTAAAAAAAGCCCATTATCTTTTTCCAATCCATGGCAGAAAATGCAGCCGCTTCGCCTAAACCTCTCCCTTCTCAGAATACAGTAATAGACCCATCGTCACAAGCAGCAACCTTAATGAACACTAACACGACAACCTTAACACAGACACAAACACCAAACGTATCCAATTTACCTCAAAACACACAAATCTCTTCCTCTTCTTCACTTGAACACTCCCAAATCCCTGCTTCACCTTCTCTCCCGTCGCAGCAGCAGCAGCAGAATGTCACAGCAATGTCAGGATATCAAATCCAACAAACCCTTCAAAGATCTCCTTCTATGTCGCGCTTGAGTCAAATTAACCAACAACAACCGAACCAATACGGTGGCGTTTTGAGGCAGCAACAGCAGCAGGGCCTGTATGGGCAGATGAATTTTGGCGGGTCTACTTCAATTCAACCGAATTCACAGCAGAATCAACAACTGGTTGGGGTAAATCCGTCTCGCTCAGCACTTCTAGGCCAAACTGGGCACCTTCCTATGTTGACCGGGACAGCTGCCGCCGCCGCTCAGTTGAACTTGCCCTCCCAGTTGCTGGCTTCAGTATGTTTTTGATTGCTCTAAAAGTTCTCAAAGTTATAGTGTTTTGCTTACAAAGTTGCTGTTTTGGTTAATTGGCTTGTACTGTTAGTGTAATCTGTGCTTTTGAAAAAGTTTGTTAGCCTTAGTAAGAATTTTTGGATTGTGCTTGTGTCAATCAATTTATAAATTATTGCTATTTGGGGTTTGAAATCTATTTATTGCACTACACACAAGTGATAAACTACTTGAAAGTTTTTCAAAGGTATAGAAAAGTCATTTTTGTGTGATAATCAATTGACAGTATATCACAGTTTAAATACTTACATTTTTAAAAGGATATCCAATTATATAGGATTTCTGAGCTGAATGAATTGAATTCAGCGGGTGATAATCTCAAAAATGGTGTGCTTCTTCTTTAATCATTACATGATTGAATAGTTGATTGGATCAATAGAATCTGTGGTTCAGTCTCATGCTCATTATGCAACGCATTTGTGATTGAGCTAGCAAAATAATTTAATGATCATACTAGCTATTTTTTTCTAAATTAAGTGTACTCTTGGATGTAGCCAAGGCAGAAAGCTGGGTTAGTTCAAGGGTCTCAGTTCCATCCTGGTAATTCTCCGGGGCAGTCTTTGCAGGGGATACAAGCAATGGGAGTGATGGGATCACTAAATATGGGTTCACAAATAAGACCTAATGGGGCACTCACATATGCTCAACAGCGAATAAATGCAGGGTCAATGAGGCAGCAACTTGTGCAACAAAATCCGCTCACCTCTCAGGTTTGAGTTTCTCTGATCACATCACCTCCTTATCTTTCTGGTAACTGGATTTGGTGACTCTAGTTTCTGTAAAGCTTGGGCTCAAGTTTTTTAATTAAAAAATGAGGTTATTAGTCAAAATTTGTTTGTCTAGTTTTTGCTAGCAAGTCCCATTTCTCTGAAGAACCATATTGTATGAGTGGTGTTTTGTTATAAAGGGTGGTTTTCCAACCTTAGCTCTCTCTAATGCTTTTGCAATTTTGTTTTAGTATTTGTCATCGTTTGTAGTTCTGCAATTATATTTGATAAGCATAAATGGAGTGATTGTGAGAAGCAATGTGCACTCTCATGTTACTTGGTTCTTGCACTTACATGTGGATAAGCACATGCCTCTTTTGATGAATTGGTTATTTTTATTTTAATTATTTTTTTAATTTGAGCGCTGAGTGAATACATCAGCACATTACTGCTAATTGTAGCCATTGGGCTTTCCTAGAATCAAGCAATCTTCTTTTCTATGATCAAGTATTCTATCCTTTGTTTTTCAGTAAGCACAGAAAAATGTCAACTGATCATTGTACTTTTAGTTTTGTTGGTGGAACGTGAAACTTTTGCTATCATTTGCATTACATTTGATTTGTGTGCATGATCATCTCTCTGAAACTGCAGGTTCAAAGCCTACAAAGGACACCATCAATGGCATATATGAATCCTCAGATGTCAGGGCTGGCTCAGAATGCACAGCCAACTATGATGCAGAACTCTCTGTCACAGCAACAGTGGTTGAAGCAAATGCCAACATTGTCTGGTTCTGCCTCGCATTCGTTCCATCTTCAACAGAGGCAATCACAGGCTCTCATACAGCAGCAATTGGCTTCATCTGGTCAGCTGCACCAGAATTTGATGGCACAACAGTTATCCCAATTGGTACAGCAGCAGCCCCAAATGGGACACCAACAACTTCATCAGCAGAAGCAGCAACTACTACAGCAACAGCAACAGCAGCAGCAGCAGCAGCAACAACAATTGCAACAAGTGCAACAAGTGCCTCTGCATCAGCAGCAGCAACAACATCAACAACAACAGCAATCTCCAAGGATGCCAGGACCCACAGGCCAGAAATCTCTTAGCTTGACAGGATCACAGCCAGATGCAACAGCATCTGGTACAACTACACCAGGGGGAAGTTCAAGCCAAGGAACAGAAGCAACAAATCAACTTCTTGGGAAGAGAAAGATACAAGACTTGGTTTCACAGGTCTTTCCAGCATTTCACTTTGTTTTCTCTGTTCCTTTTCTTTTAGCTTTATACCATGTTCTTTTTTGGTTTCCAATTCTTCATGATAAATGTGCCATATTGTTCATCTTTTGGTATTCAGGTGGATTCACATGGAAAGCTAGATCCTGATGTTGAAGAACTTTTTCTGGAAATTGCTGACGACTTTATTGATTCTGTGAGGCTTGCTAACATATATAAAATTTTCTGCATAAGAGTGTGTGTGTGTGTTAGTGCGCCCATGCGCACAAGAATTCCTTAAGTTTTAAAGTTGTAGCCTGCTCCCGCCCTTCTCTCTCTCTTTCTCTCACACATGGCATGTTTCTGTGTTTTTTTTTGTGCTTCTATTTTCCAAAGTTTCACTGCAATAAGATTTTAAGTTTATATTCTTGCACATTTTTTTTTTATTCTGCATTTATATGGATATTTCTATTGAGTTCATGATTGAGTGTGAGGTTTTTACTTTTAATGAAGGTTTGAATGCAAGTGGTAATTTTAGCCTAGTGTGAGGCCAGGGCAGGCACCAGATATTTTTCTAGATTTTCAATTGTTGCAGTTGCTTGGTTGTAGATGCACTTAGGAAGATCTTACTGTTATAGACTGTTGAAGTTTAACCATGGTAGGTTTCAGAAGAATTTCCCTTTTGGCCATCCTTTCCTTGACTTCATTCCAATCAACAAAGAATTTACTCGTAGTTAAGTATGAAGGACCGTTGACTGGTGCAATGGTAAAACATTTTGACTTGCAAACAAGAGGTTGCAAGTTAAAAGTTGAGAGGGTCCACTTATTGCAAAAATGATGGAGGGTATATTATCTCCAAATTAACCTTAGTGGGAAATGGAATATGATCAGACTGAAACCTTCTCTAGTGTTGTTAATTTCCTAGTTGCATGAAGGTCCCTTATGGATATATTCGATGTAAAACTTGATGGTTTGAGTATCAGAAAAATGAAAAGCTTGTTTTCGATGTCATCATATGTCACCTTCGATGAGAACCTCTATAAATGCATGCACAATTTCCCTAATTTTTTGCATGAAAACTTCCACAGTAATTCTTCTGCTGCATAACTTTCTTCATTGTATTGCTCAACTGTTCTTGTACAGCCTCTCACTTTAGTGTGAAATTTGATTTGGTCAACTGCTCAGGTTTTGTGGTGGAGTATGAAAACAGTGGCCTGGTACACATACATTCATTTTGATACGTAGACTACTCAAATCCTGCGTGGTTTATTCTTTCTGTTCTAATGGTCCTAAACACCCTAACATTAGTGGAAGAAGTGTTCTTTTGTCCATGGATTAGTGGTATATCAGGTTCATTCAGGAGACAAAATAAAATTAAGCTTGGATAAATTATAAATCATTTAGGAATAGGATAAATAGGTTAACAAATTAAAGATTGCCAGATTTTTTGCCCTTTCAGTTGGATTTGTTCTATCCCGAGAAATGTTAACCCATAAATCATGGTATTTTTATCATTAATAATTGCATACATGATCATGTTATTACCGTCTAACTTGTCCATCAAATATTCTGCAATAATATACGCGGAGGATGAATTAAATCCTTTTCTTTCAAATTTTTCATTAATATACTTATTTTTGCTAAAATGCAGGTGACCACATTTGCTTGCAGTTTGGCTAAGCATCGGAAATCTTCAACTTTAGAGTCCAAGGATATAATGCTTCACTTAGGTTCGTGCTTCAACATATAGTAGACTACTGTTATGTGATGCACAGATTTAGTCGTTGATTTTATAAAATGCTCTTATGGATTAGAGCAATAATGATAGTAGACTATCTGATTTAAAAAATTGGAGCAGCACAAGTGGTTGTGGAATATGCATGGTAAGAAATGAGTGAACTCCAGTTGCTGTAACGCTTAGCATTGGTTTCATTTAATCTGTCAGACATCATTGTTATCAAATCTGCTTTTGTTTTTTAACACATTTTTTTTGGCTTCTAATCTATATTCAGAAGTCACGATGCATCTTTGCTTAGATGTGTAGCGAAATACTTTTGTTCAGCTGACTGAAATTTAGGTTCTGCCAAGGATGTTATAGTTAAAACTGTCTTTTAAAAATTAATTATTGTGAAAAAATCTGATTAATTTTGATTTGTTATCCTTTATGCATCATATATAAAGGGTAGGTTGTTGATGAAACATTGGCTTAAATCACATTACTTGAGTGTAAAAACTAGAAGTAGCTGAAATTACCTTGGCCCCTTGGATACAGTTATGATCATGCAATCGATCATACAATTTGGAATCTGTCCCCACTAGCCTGCTAACTACTAACTTCTAACGTTAAATCCCTGACTATCTAACCTCTGATGGTGGGCTGTAGTGTTCTATCTAGTGCAGAAAAATAATAAATAAATAGATAGATAAATAGTTATAGCACATAATGCATTATAGTTGATAAAATCAATATAACAATGATATCGGTAAATTTGCGTTTGCTGTCTTATTTTGGAGTGAGGCAAAACAAGTTTTTGATGAGTATGATGCTTGAAAACTGTGTAGAGAAAAACTGGCATTTAACCATCCCTGGATTTTCAACGGAAGAGCAGAAGCACCAAAAAAGACCTGTAAGTATCTGGGATATTTTTTATTATGATATCTTTTTTTTTATTTTAATCAAAGTCAAATAACTTTATTAAGATGAAGTACAATCTAAGCTGGATGAATCTGATGGAAGTCCAAAATTTTAATCTACAGTTCTTTTTATGAACTTTTAAAATTTAGTAGTGTAAAATATCATACAAATTATGAAGCTTTCAATTTTTTATTCTAGAACTTCATTTGATTTTATCATATAGACCAATATAATCCTTTAGCCAATCCTGTCTTCCCCCACGAAAACTCAATCTCACACACACATCTCTACAGGTGATCATGTTGGCCATTCTTGTACCACTATGCAAAAATTCATTAATATTTTATGCAAAATACAGTTCAAGAGATCCAATTTGACCCTGGGTTTAAAATATGCAGTTGCCTAGCGATCTCCACAAGAAGCGTCTTGATATGGTAACCATAATCTCCAGATATCCCCCCCCCCCCCGCCCTATATTTCTTTCTTACCTGAAGCTTCTACTTTCACTCTCAATGTTGTTTCAGATTCGTGCATTGATGGAGTCCTCTCAATCTGAAGGAAATAATATCAACCCTAAAGAGATGTTAAGACAAGGGCTTGGCAACCCAGTTGTTACTAATCATTTGATAAGACCTTCACCAAGTTCAGAGCAGATGGTTTCACAGTCAACTGGTTCTCCAATGGTGCAGCAGATTACACGGTTTTAATTGATATAGGTTTTTGTTTCTGATATGGACTCCATATTGTTGAATTTAACTCGCTATACTTTGCTGGTGAGAATTTAATGTTTTATATAATATGTAGTTATCTACCACAAAAAAAGGGGGAGGGGGTGGGTGTGGGGGCCTTCCTGCCATGCATTTATACATCCATAGTTTGGATGGACTACATGCACTGAAATAAAAGAATTAATGTCAATTTAGAGTATGAGATTTACAGTAAAGGCAGATTGGAGATTGTTTTGGAGTCTGGAGGGAAGAGGTTACTATGTGGTGTTTGGGGTGGGGGCTGTTCTATGATGTCCTTTCAATGTCGGTCAAGGTTGGTATATAGCTTGCTAAGAATGCAGGCAAGTGATGTCTAGTCGCCTCGGATTGTTCTAACGACTAGAACCAAACACGGGTCCAGAAAGAAAACCAGTGCAAAAAATCATTATGGAATTTGTGATATATTAGCATGGAAGGATGTTCCTTTTTTCATTAGTGTTACTGTGATTTTCTGATTTAATAGGATGCCTAAAATCATGTTAGTTTTGAATAATATGCATATTTCTTCTTCATCACCACCACCACTATTATTTTGGATTAGAACGTGAATTTGAATGTAAGAATTAGCTGCATTTTTCACAGATAAAATTTGGCATGTGAGAGAGATGGGTTTCATTTCTTGCGAGGTGCGTTACTGTTACTACATTTATCTAATACGTACTAACTTCACATGGTTTAAGGGCATGGTTTGACTAAATGGTATTTGCTATTTCTGCGAGCATTTTAGTACCTGTGTTCCTACTTTCCTAACCTTTTAATCACTTTGTTCCACAGCTTGGATTGGCAGAAGCAAAGCTTTAGTTGGATAGAACGCAAGCAAATCTGTAAATTATTTGCAGTGGTAGATTCTTAAATGGCGGCAGAGATTGCACCAGTGGACAGTCTAATTTATTATAGCTATTTTTTTTTTTTGGTTGTGTTTGATCATTTGATTTCGTGAATAGCATCACACATGATAATAGCTCGGCACAGTTCAAGGTCATGCAGCTCAGAGAGTGCAAATGGAGGTTCCAGTTGCCTGTCAAGCTTGTATTTTATTGGCAAATTCAATAACGCAGCTTGATATGAAAGCGAGTCCAAGAAGTGATTTCATAAAAGTCCCACACCGTTGGATTTGAGGCCTCACATGCAACTCGCGGTTGTGTTTTTTTTTTTCCTTTCCTTGTGGGGGTGGCCTTTGGGCACAAATGAGACGCCGAGACGGTGTAGGATTTATGTGAAATTTGTTCCTCTGCCTGCTTTCTTGCAAAAGGAGACTTCAACATTTATCAGGAAAGGCATTCTCTTAAATTCAGGATTTGGTGATCTTCTGTCTCATCACATTGTTGGGTTAATGCTTGCTTGTGGATGGCTTTAAACCACTCAATTTCGTCTGGATTGCATCTATTTTTCATGCATGTTCGAGGGGAAATATAGATCTGTTCAACTTTTAGATTGTGTTCTGGCAATTTTTCAAGATAGAAACGGAAATAGGAAGGACTGATAGATAAGATTAAGATATAAAAATAAATATATTTTTATAGTAGTTTTAGAATAAATTTATATTCTTTTAAAACAAAACATGAAGGACGAAAGAAATGTCTCATTTATATGTTTTTTTTTAATTAAATAGTAATTAAACGTTACCTCTTGATTTCTTTTTAAGTAAGATATCTTTTAGAAGTTTTATATTTAATTTAATTAACATAAATATGTAAAATAACCCAAAACTAGAAGCTGCATCAAGATGTTAATTTTGACCAAAAAAACTTAAAAATATGATCCAATACAAGTTGGGAAAAAAATTCATATAAATTTAGTTTCACTGAGCTTTCTTGGTGACTAATTCTAAATGGGATTACATGTAAAATAACACTCTATGGCCAAGTCAATATAATGTTTTAAGAGTGTTGTTTTCATGTATGGAGGAAATATGATTACATGGAGTAAGTGAGAATGATTCAAGATCATTTTCCTTATATATATATATATATATATATATATATATATATGTATGTGTTTATTTTTTATTTTCATAAAAAATACTATAAAAATTTATAATACAAAAATCAATATTTTCAATATTAATAATATTTTTTTAATTTTTTAATTATTTTATTAATAATATTAATTATTATAAAATAATAATATTTATAATACAAATAATACTATTCTTTATATGAATATTTAGAATTATAACAAAAATAATAATAATGTTATTTTTATTATAATTCAAAGTAGAGGGTTACGGGTTGGGTTTGTGGCCACACCTAAGGCGGTTGGGTTAGGCTGGGACCCAAGGGGATTAGGGCCTGTTGGGTTGGGTGGGGACCTAAAAGGGTTGCGTGTTGGGTCTGTGTTCGAATGTCCATGGCTGGACCCAAAATAGTTAGCGTTTAGGTTAGAGTCTGAGCCCATGGGGTTTGGAGCTTAAGTTCGTGCCTAGATCTAAAGAAATTAGGGTGGGGTCTATGCTCGGTACCAAAAGGGTTTATGTAGAGGTCCTTCGGAGTCTGGACCCATAGGGGTTGGGGGTAGGGTCTGCATATAGACCTAGAGGGGTTGGGGGTTAGGTCCATGTCTGTCCTCATCGGGTTGGGGTTTGGGTCCGGCATGAGGCTTGAGGGTTGGGTAGGGTCCCAAGGGGGTTGGGTACGTGGCTAAACCTAAGAGGGTTGCGGGTTGGGTTTAATATCAAAACCAAGTGGTTTGGGGGTTGGGTCCTAGTCTTGACCAAAGAGGGTTGAAGGATGGGTTAGGTCCATGTCTGGACCTAAACGGGTTGGGGTTTGGGTCCTTCTGAGTTCGAACCCAAGTGGGGTTGGGTTCACGTCCAGACCCAAGGTAGTTGGGTTTGTGTTCGAGCCTAAAAGGGTGGGGACTGTTCATGTCAGGATCTAAGTGGTTGGGGTCCTTAGCTGGACCCAAGAGGATTATGGTTTGGGTTCGTAGTTGCACTCAAGGTGGTTGGGTTCGGGTACGAGTACTTATAAAAGACCCTAGAAAAGTGGCTCTTAACGCTAGACCATTTAGCCTTGGGTCCTGATGCCAAACCCAAGGGCACTAGGCCTTGACGCTGGACCTAAGAGCATTGTGTCCTGTTATAGGAGCTAAGAGTATTGGGTTCGGATACAGGAACCAAGAAAATTGGGTTCTGATGTTGGACCTAAGAGCCCTGGGCCACGCCAGGGTTTGCAACTATGCGCATAGGCCAGACTCAGCGCACAAGCAAGGCAGGCCCATTGCCTGGTATCCCTACGTGTCGAGCGAGTTTGGCTCAACACCTGGGGCAAGCCAACCTTAATGCCACGTGGGCGCATGTGTTTGACCGAGTGCACAAGCAAGCCTTGCTCATGCCCAGGGCAAGCCAGCTCTAGCATCAGGTGTCCATATACAAGGTCTGCAACCCCATCAAAACTTGAGCTGATCATTTTCTCTCCAACTATCTTTTCAATGTCAATTGTATCCCAGCAAAAAGACAACCCCACTCCTCCCTTGCTGCTCTTGCAACTTTCTGTTGCAAGGGTTAGTCTAAGTAAACAGTAACAGGGGTACCGAGCCTTTTTAGTATATTGTATTATACATATATAGAAGTGGCTTCTTAGGTTTACCATCTTCTAATAACTTTATGAGTTATAACCATGTTATATAGGCTAGAGGTGTTAGTGTAGTGCACAATATCAACATTAATAATGAACTACAAAGAAGATGAAAAAAAAAGGTAGGCTTAATTAAGTTCGATTTGACCATGGTGAAATTGAACATAAAAAAAGTGTTACCCGAAGTCAAAATGGGTTCGATTGGGTTCAGTTTGATATGATCAAATCGATCTAAGAGTAGAGAACCAAGACCAATTAGGTTCGATTTGATTTGATAGGCTCATTTTGGGTGTAGTATAACCGTAGTCAAACCGACTGAAAACCCTTTGAACAAAGCCTACAAATAGGATTGGTTTGATTATAGTTAAACCAAACTAAAACCTTTTGAATTGAGCCAAAAAATAGGCTTGGTTTAGGTAAACTAGTCAAACTGAACCCAATATGAGATCTTAGGTTTGATTTGACCTAGTTAAACCAACCAAAAACTATTTGAACTGAGTCCAAAAATAAGCCTGTTGTTCTTGATTTAATTTAGTTAACCCGAGATAACATGTTTTGCACAAATTCATATCATATTTTTTTCTTATTCTTTTTAACATGTATCATCATTTTTCCAAACAAAATAATGCTTAACATGTAAGTCTGCAAAAGTGTTAGTAGATGGTAAATGTTTCATATGTTAGGTGTACTAAGTCACTGTACAGGGTCATGGTGAAGTGGAGAGAGTAGGACAATAGACGATACCATCTGATCTTACCATTCTCTCTCTAACATACAACTTACCAATCCTCAAGATTTCTATAAGCTCTTTATTTCTTGTTAAGTGTGAGATTTCAAGTCTGAGGAAAAATTCTTCTCTAGTTTTTTTCATTAATAAAAAGGCAACTTCTCCATTTTCACCACTTATTTATAATAACAAAAAACAACTATTAAATGACCTAGCCCAATAATCAAATAAAAGCCAAAACTTGGGCTCAACCAAACTGAACCTAATTTAGGTTTAGTTAATCGAGCCAGCTGGACCCACTTGATTTATTGGACCAAGTCTAAAAAAATTGAAGTATGGATGAACTTGGAAGAGAATAACATTATAGGCCCATTTGGTTTCGGTTGAACCCAAACTAGAGAAAAGAAAATTTAAACATGTAAACTTGATGAAGAATATCATGGAGACATTGCAAATACTTTAACCTTGGAGACTACCTTGGAGAAATAACCAAAACTTGGCTCAGCTAGTTAAGGCTAAACTAGGCCCATATGGGTTTGGTTGAACCCAAATTGGAGAAGTATAAAGAAAATTTAAACATGTGATCAACTTGGTGAGGAATAACATTGAGATTGTAAAGATACTCTTACCTTAGATTTTAACTTAATGAAATAACCTAAACTAGGTTCGGTTAGTCGAGATCAAGCTAGGCCTATTTTTATTTAGTTGAACCTAAATTAGAGAAGCATGAAGAAAGTTTAAACATGTCAAATGGTAAAGAATAACATGGAGACATTAGAGATAATTTCACTTAGGAGTTTAACTTGGAGAAATAACCAAAATTAGGTTCAGTTAGTTAAGACAAAATTAGGTTCAGTTAGTTAAGGCCAAGTTGGGCCCGTTTGGTTCAGTTGAACCTAAATTGAAAAAGTATGGAGAAAAATTAAACTAGTCATCTGGAAAAGAATAACATGGAGATATAATCTCAAAGACATTAAATACATAATAGAAAAAATATATCT
This sequence comes from Populus euphratica, assembly GCF_000495115.2. NCBI lineage: Eukaryota > Viridiplantae > Streptophyta > Magnoliopsida > Malpighiales > Salicaceae > Populus > Populus euphratica. Next base: position 779,055 of record NW_011499906.1, read on the forward strand.
TCTTATATATTTAATTGGAAAAATAATTGTTTAATAAGGAAGACTTATAGAGCCTTTTTGGTTTGGTTAAACCCAAACTGGAGAAGCATTGAAATAATTGTTATCTGATAACAAACTAGGCTTGCTTGAGCAAAGAAGTATTGAAATAATCATTATCTGAGGACAAATTATGCCTATTTAGGTTTAGTTGAGCTCAAAGTAGAGAAGCATACCATTTGGGTTTGGTTGAACACAAACTAGAGAGGTATTGGAGAAGTATTTAATTAGGGAAATAAATGCTTTGTTATCTGAGGACAAGCTGGGCCATTTGGGTTTGGTTGAGACCAAATTGAGTAATTAGTACCAAAACGTGTATTTTTATCAAGGTTTTATATCATCATTTTGCATTTGAAGTATCAATAATTCCTTAACTAAAGCATGTTTTATACTAACATATCTAATAATATAAGATACATTTAATTTATGATAAAACTTAGAAAAGAGATGCCGGTGCAGTCTAAACCAGAACACTATTTTGTAATTGGGTCATATCTAGAGTTGTAGATCTCAAATTTTGGTTTATTTTATATGAATGGAAAGGTAAGACATAGGCCTACAACTTTTATATGGAGCCCAAGATTTAAAAAGATCATTTTCAAGTCCAAATTATAGCAACAACAAAGAAGTTCGAATCTGTCCTACGACACGAGTACTGTTCAGTATTTGACCCATATCTGGAGTTTTAGAAGTTTAAATGACCTTAATTTTTTTGTTCTAGAAAGCTGAGACAATTTTCTACAACTTTCATGTTTTCAAGTGGTTCTAATTTTGACGTCATCAATGATGTTTTGGGTAGACAAGAGAATATAAAGATTGTCAACAAGTCAAGAGTTGGCCACATACTCATCAATTAGTCATCAAATCAATAGTTCCTAATTTTGGCCTATAAAAGGAGGCATTTTCCATGCATTTAGGTATCTTGGTTTCCAGATCAAGATCATACTCTTGCTTCTCTCTTTGTATTTTTTGTAATGTTTATGCTTTGCTTTCATTAATATCAAGTTTATGCCTTTCATTTCCTTTCATTTACTTAGTTAACTTTTTATCTTATTTATATTCTTATTTTGTTTATTTATTTTTCTTTATTTTTATTATGTTTAGCTAAGTTTATTATATACATAAATGCCTGATGAGATTTACAAGTATTAGCATTAATCGAATAAGATGACTAATATAATCATGTTAACAATTTATAATCTGATTGGAACCTTCTTTGTGTGTAGTTTTGAATTAAATAATAAGAGTTTATACTATACTTGTTTGACATACCATTAATGGAGCCTCTAACCTTGACATTTATTGTTATCATTGTTTAATCCTTACGTTAATCTTTCACCTCAAAGTTCTCATAAACTTTTTTCTTTTTCTTCTTGTTCTTTTTCTTTACTACTACTACTACTGCTATTTTTATTATTATTGTAATTATTGTTACTATTGTTGTTGTTATTATTATTATTATTTTAATAATGTTATCTATAATTTATAGAATTAACCTCCCTATGGTTCGATCCCGGTCTTGTCGGGTTATTTATTACTTCAACACTCCTACACTTGGGAGAAGACATCAATCTTTTGATCATGTCAAGTTTTTGACACCGTTACTAGGGAGGTAAGTTCTTGTACAAATTATAGTATTTATTTTATTTTATTTTTTTACTTTTCTTGTATATAACTTTTTTTTTCTCTTATTTTTTCTTCTTATTTTTTCTTCTTTCTTTTATTATATTCCTACATGTACATGAGAGTGTGGTCACGTACATTAAGTGGTAGACTTTGTGAGGTATTCTCATCATTTTCAGAAAATATATCTGAAGAAGATAATCAATCACTTCACAATAAGAATAATGAGAATAACTGTGTTAGAACACTTAGAGACCACATGAATTTCACAAGAACAAGTGCACTATCATGTATAATTTTTCCTCCTAATGCATCTCATTTTAATTTTAAGCTAGGCATTATTCAACTTTTACCTTCTTTCATGGCTTAGATTTAGAAAATTCATACTTGTATTTAAGGGAATTTGAGGAGGTTTGTAACACTTATAATGACTCAAATTTTAGCATGAACACTATCAGATTAAAACTTTTTCCTTTTTTATTAAAAGATAAAGCGAAAACATGGCTACAAAATTTGAGACCAGGATCCATTTGTGCTTAGGATAAAATGTAACAATAGTTTTTAAAGAAGTTTTTCATATCTCATAGAACAAACTCTTTCAAAAGACAAATCACCACTTTCACTCAAAAACCAAGAGAAACATTTTACTAATGTTAGGATAGGTATCGAGACTTGTTTAATACTTGCCTTCATCATAGTTTTGAAACATGGAGATTGGTTTTCACATTTTTATGAAGGGTTAACACCTAGAGATAGGTAAATGGTTGAATTGATGTGCAATGAAACTTTTAAAGATAAAGACCCTAATAAAGAAATGGAGTACTTAGATTTGTTAGTTGAAAATGCTTAAAATTAGGACACCGCGAGTACTTATGAGGTATCAAGTAAAACTTGACTTTATACATCTAGTGGAGGTATGTACAACCTTAGGAAAGATCATGACCTTCAAGCCAAGTTTGTATCTTTAGCTAGACAAGTCGAGGCACTAGAATTGAAAAGGAGTGGTCAATTAAAATCTGTTCAAAATATTGGGTGTCAAATATGTGAAACAAATGAACACTCAACCAATAACTATCCAACCTTGCCTTCTTTTAAGGAATGTCTCCATGAATAAGTTCATGCTTTAAACAGTTTTGAAAGGGCCAACTATAACCCATACTTGCAAACATACAACCCTGGTTGGAGAAATCACCTAAATTTCAGTTGGAAGAGTGATAACAACAATGTACAAACTTCACAACCACCGTTTCAAGCACACCATAATTTTCAAAATTCTCATGGATATGCACCTCCTTATGCTCTACCTCCTAGAAGAAATCTTGAGAAAACATTGTATGCATTCATTGAAAAGCAAGAGACAATCAATACTCAACTTGCTCAAAACATGACAGATTTTAAAGATACTCTTGCAAAATTAACATCTGCTCTCAGTTTCCAAGAGAACGGTAAGTTTCTATCTCAACCACAACAAAATCCCAAGGGGCAATACAATGCAAATGCAAGTAGTTCTGGAAGCCAACACATAGATCAAGTCAAATCAGTCACTACTCTTCGTAGTGGTAAGGTTATTGAAAAACACACTTTTGAACCCTGTGAAAAAGATGATGAGTCAATCTCTGAGGGTGAGGAAGGGGTTGAATATGAAAATTATAAAGAAAAGACTGATTCCTCGTCAGCATTTTCATTTCCTCATGCCATGACCAAACAAAGGAAAGTCAATCACAACTCTAAAATTTTTGAAACAAGTAAGGATCAATATACCTTTGTTAGATGCTATTAAACATGTTCCTTTCTATGTTAAATTTTTGAAAAATCTATGCACTCTGAAGAGAAAACTGAATGTGAAAAAGAAAGCCTTTTTTAGCCGAACAAGTAAATGTCATTCTTCAAAACAATAATGCTTTAAAATATAAAGACTCTGGTTATCCTACAATTTCTTGCTTTATTGGAGAACATAAAATTGAAAGAGCTTTACTTGATTTTGGAGCTAGTGTGAATTTACTTTCATATTCAGTTTTTCAAAGTCTCAATCTAGGTAAGTTAAAACCAACTTCTGTAACTCTCTTACTTGCCGATAGATGTGTAAAAGTGCCTAGAGGAATAGTCAAAGATGTGTTAGTACAAGTCGATAAATTCATTTATCCTGTGGATTTTATTATCTTGGACACACAACCTGTTGAAGCATGTAATTCATTTCCTGTTATTTTAGAACATCCATTTCTTGCCACTTCTAATGCATTGATTAATTGTGGGAATGAATTGATGAAGCTATTATTTGAAAACATGACATTGGAGATGAATATTTTCAACATTTGCAAGCAACTTGGAGATAATAATGATTTACAAGAAGTAGATCAGATTGAAGAATTAGTTTATGATCAACTTGAATCTACTTTAAGTAAAATTAAGTTTGATGAATCTAAAGATGTGCAAATGATTTATTCTCAGGAAGAAGTCATAGATGAAAAAGGCATCGAAAATGTTGATGCAAATCTTTTGTCAAGAGTGATAATAGATTTAACATCTGATGTCACACTAATCAATGATTATATTCCTAATGAATTCTTACTTTCTCTTAGTCCAATGCCTTGGCATGATAAAAATATCAATTTTCTTACTTCAGCAGATCTGCCAACTGATTGGAGTACCCAAGACAAAGGAAAGTTTTTGAATGAAGTTAAAAACTTTTATTGGGATGACCCTAACTTATTCAAATATTATCATGATTAAATATTTCAAAGATGCATTCCTGACAATAAGGTAAGTAGTGTCATCAAACTTTGTCATTCTGAAGCATTTGGGAGTCATTTCTCGTCAAAAAAGACAACTATAAAAATATTTTAAAATGGATTTTATTGGCCTACTATGTTCAAGGGCACGCATGCATTCTGTAAAGTTGTGAAAATTATCAAAAAGTTGATACTGATTAAAAACTTTTGTTCTATAATTCTCGACTTCATTTATTCCCTAAAGAGCTAAGATCAAGATGAAGCAGTCCATTTATTAAGAAACACGTGTATCCTCATGGGGCCTTTGATATTGAGAATCCAAAGAATGACAATGTTTTTAAGATAAATAGACATTGTTTGAAAGCTTACTTTGATAATTTTTCTAGTGTAAATGAATCCACTAGTTTTAATGATCCCATAGATAAAGGTTGATTATTTTGTTTTTCTCATATTATTTTTATGTTTTGTTTTTTTTATGACTCTTGGTTTGCTAGTCTTGCTCACCCCGGTTAAATGGCGGATAACGTTACTCCGTGACTCTTAAGTCGGTTCTTTCAGTTTCCCATGATAACTGATATCTATGTATATATTTGTTCAATTCTTTGTTCCTTCTCTTCTCTCTGCATCTCTTTTCCACTTCTCATCTTAAAAAATAGAAACCACTCTTGAAAAATTAAATAAGTATTTTCCTGTTTTGCATTAAAATACAATTACAAAAATTTACTGAGTTAGGTGTGCAAGATTGAGGTTGTTAATGAACCATGAAATTTCTGAAGAGATTCGCTGGTTAATTGAAGCAAAGGTCCGATTATCAGGTGAATCTTCCAATTCTTTCATTTCACACATGCTTGGAACAGGTAAAAGCACTTTTACAAAGAAACATCGTGCAAAAGAACTGAAAATCTGCCATCTATGTGCTAGATGGACTTGTAATACATAATATCGTTCTTTAGGAATGATATTATAAATCATGAAGATAAAATACTATTCATTAAGGATGTCCTGTGTAAAGGATCTTTAAATAATCCTTTATTGACTCTTGAGACGCATCCTACTGGAGATGTGTATCGTGCAATTCATGATTTATGACTATTATTCCATAAAGAACATGTTTAACATAGTTTTGGGAATCTAACTAAAAAAGACCCTGTTTGCCAGTTTTTTAGAAAACTGGATGGGAAGCCTATCCCTGACCCATAAAGGGTGTTTAAGCCGTTCTTGGATGTAAAACCAAGGGAAGATGTGATGTAAGCCACAATTACAACTGCGATTTGAGTCTTAATTTGTAAAAACTTGTGTCTTTTAGTTTTATTAATAGCATAATATTTGTGTTTTGTTATTTCTTATATTTGTTTAAGTGTGTTTCAAGTTTGTCAATGTTTGGTATTTTAGGTGATGTCTTCTATACTCTATCTTTCTACCTTAGAACATTGAGGACAATGTCTTGTTTTGGTTAGGAGGAGAGGGAAGTAGTTGACAAAAAAATTTAACTAACTGTGTTTTCTATTTCATAAAGCATATGCAAAATTGTTGTTACTTGGATGACAGAGTAAAGGAACTCTTTTGTTAAAGTGACTTTTGAGATGCATCTTAGTAACCATTCTTAACAAGGTCTATCATAATACTTCTTGAAATATTCAGGTTTACAAACTCTCGCATTATTATCACTTAATTCTGCTCATATACTCATTTAACATGTATTCTTAAACTTTAATTTTCACACAAACACTTTAACAAATGATTGTGGGTTGCACATTGGATTATTACATTATTTATATTTTTTTTTGTTAAACTTAATAACTAAGGAAAATGAATAATATATAATTTGAAAAAAAAAAAAAAGAGCAAAAAGAAAAATAATGATAATAAAACTGTAGATAAGTTTGGTTTCGTAACCTCCCTAACCTAAGCAATTAAGTCTGAAAGGGTGTTTTAACACCTAATGCCCTAAAGTCAATTGACTTAGGAGCTATTAGCCCAATATTTGTTACATGGGTTGAGGAGAAAAGCTTAAGGAAATCAAACATTACACTATCTAAGTATCAGTATCAGCAACCCGAGTTACTAAGCTCGTAGGGGTGTCTCAACACCTAATGCCCTAAGACCAACTGGTCTGGGAGTATTAGCCTAAAATTCATTACATGGGTTAAAAATACATGGTGTTTTAAGTTATATGTATATATATTAAAAAAATAAGAAAAAAAAGAGAGAAAAAGAAAAGAAAAGAAGAAAATAATAATCCCAACTTAAGGAAGTTAACCTTAAACATTAAAACAAAAATTTTATGTTTTCTTCCAAGAAAAGCTCCATAACTATATGTTGATATATTGAGCATAAAAGAAAGGTTTATTAATATCTTATTTAAGAGGTATTGAGCAAATATATAAATTTAATGAGTTTGTTTATCCGAATAGATTAATGAAAGTTGAATGATAAATACCTTACTCTGTGAAATTTACAAATTATTTTTCTAATGCTTTGATTACTAGGGACTAGTAATAAGCTGGTTGGGGAGGTGATTAGTACTTAAAAGTATATTTTTATCAAGATTTTATATCATTATTTTGCACTTGAGGTATCAATAATTCCTTAACTAAAGCATGTTTTATACTAACATATCTAATAATATAAGATACCTTTAATTTATGGTAAATGTTTATTTTAAATGCAGGTCTATCACATAAATGAAAAAATTGATTGATGAGTTTAAGAACTGAAATTGAAAGGATAAAGAGATGGTCAAACTTAGAAAAGAGATGCCAGTGCAGTCCAAACTAGAACACTGTTCGGTAATTGGGTTATATCTGGAGTTGTAAATCTCATATTTAGGTCTACTTTATATGGATGGAAAGGTAAGACATAGGTCTACAAGTTTTATATAAGCCCAAGATTTAAAAAGGTCATTTTCAAGTCCAAATTATAGCAATAACAAATAAGTCTGAATCTGTCCTACAACCCGAGCACTGTTCAGTATTTGGCCCATATCTGGAGCTCTAGAAGTCCAAATGACTCTAGTTTTTTGTCATGAAAAGTTGAGATAATTTCTTACAACTTTGATGTTTTCAAGTGGTTCTAATTCTAACGTTATCAATGATGTTTTGGCAGATAAAAGAAGATAAGGATTGTCACCAAGTCAAGAGTTGGCCACTCACTCATCAATTAGAAATCAAATCAATAATTTCCAATTTTGGCCTATAAAAGGAGGCTTTACCATGCATTTAGGCATCTTGGTTTCTAGATCAAGATTATGCTCTTGCTTTCTCTCTTTGTATTTTTTGTTATGTTTATGCTTTGCTTTCATTAATATCAAGTTCATGCCTTTCATTTCCTTTCCTTTACTTAGTTAACTTTTATCTTATTTATGTTCTTATTTTGTTTATTTTTTTCTTTCATTATGTTTAGCTAAGTTTATTATGTCAAGGTGAAAAGGTTACACTAATGGTGTAAGAATAAATATAATGTAAACTCAATATAGACTTTAATGTTTGATACTAACATGTTTTGTATTTGTTATCTTATTCACTCTTTAATACTTTGCTTATTAAATGACTAATTTAGATTTATGTTATATAATATTTGGTATAACAAATGCTTGGTACTTTCATAGCCCATACTGTATGGTATAACCGACACCTGAGCTATGAAAGGAATTTGATTTGTTGTTAACATAAGTTATAATCATAAATGCTTGACGAGATTT
>NW_011499906.1:788655-803921 GCF_000495115.2 Populus euphratica
ATATATGACCCAATTACCGAATAGTGTTTCGGTTTTGATTGCACCGACATCTCTTTTCTAAGTTTGACCATCTCTTTATCCTTTCAATTTTAGTTCTTAAATTCATCAATCAATCCTTTCATTTATGTGATAGGCCTGCATTTAAAATAAACATTTACCACAAATTAAATGTATCTTATATTATTAGATATATTATTATAAAACATGCTTTAGTTAAGGAGTTATTGATACTTCAAGTGCAAAATGATGATATAAAACCTTGATAAAAATGCACTTTTAAGTACTAATCACACCCCCCAACCAGCTTATTACTAGTCCCTAGTAATCAAAGTGTTAAAATAGAAAAACAATTTATAAATTCCATAAAGCAAGGTATTCATCATTCAACTTCCATTAATATATCGATATAAACAAACTCTCATTAATTCGAGCCAACATTGTGGAGACTTGAAATTCCTCTCCAATTGTTTTTCCAATGATGTCCCCTTGTCCTAAAGCTTCGGGGACGATCCCTAAAAGTTGACTACCTCCTAAAAATGCAACTATTGACACATCTCCCATTAACCCCAGACTGCCTCCCCCATACACTAAATGAATCTTTCTCTCAGCTAGCACCTAACCAAGATGATTTGTTGATTCTAAAAACTCATTTTCTTTCCCAGGACTAGATCTACCAAAAACACAAATATTTCTTATGTGATGACTTCAGGAACTTGCCATTTCTACACACTTCTATATTTGATGAATGTATGGGTTGAGTGGAAATGAAAGGAAGGAAGAGAGGATTTTATAGATGAGAAATTAAAAGAGCAATCATACCACCTATATGTAGGCTAGATGGAGTCTCACTCTCTCTCTTTATTTATTTATTTATTTTTGAAAAAGCATGTGTATGTACAGGTAGTTGTGATTGTGGCTCACATCTTCCCTTGGTTTTACATCCAAAAACGACTTAAACGCCCTCTATGGGTCGAGGATAAGCTTCCCATCCAGTTTTCTTAAAAACTGGCAAACAGGGTCTTTTTTAGTTAGATTCCTAAGACTAAGTCGATCATGTTCTTTATGAAAATAGGGCCATAAATCATGAATTCCACGATGCATATCTCTACTAGGATGCATCTTAAGAGTCAATAGAAGATTATCTAATGACTCCTTACTCAGGCCATCTTTAATGAATTGTATTTTATCTTCACGGTTTATAGATACCATTCCTAAAGAACGACATTGTGCATTACAAGTCCATCTAGCATATCGATGACAGACTTTCAGTTGTTTTGCACAACGTTTCTTTGCAAAAATGCTTTTACCTGTTCCAGGCATGTGTGAAATGAAGGAATTAGAGGACTCACCTGATAATCGGACCTTTGCTTCAATCAACCAGCGAATATCTTCAGGAATTTCATGATTCATTAACAATCTCAATCTTGCACATTTAGCATGGTAATTTTTTGTAATCGCATTCTGAGACAGAGCGGGAAAATACTTTTAAAATTTTTCAAGATTAGTGTTCATTTTCAAATGAGAATTGGAAGAGAGATTCAAAGAATTGCACAAATATATACACAGATATCAGTTATTATAGGAAACTGAAAGAACCGACTTAAGTTACGGAGTACCGTTGTCTGCTATTTGACCGGGGTGAGAGAAACTAGCAAAAATCACTAAAAAAGAAACACAAAAACAATGTAAGAAAAACAAAATAATCAACCTTTATCTACAAGATCATTCAAACCAGTTGATTCATTTCCACTAGGAAAATTATCAAAGTAAGCTTCCAAACGATGTCCATTTTCCTTAAAAACATTGTTATTCATTGAATTCTCAATATCACAGGCCCTATAAGGATTGTTCCATCTTGATCTTAGCTCTATAGGAAATGAATAGAGTTGAGCATTATAAAACAAAATTTTTTTTTTACCAGTGTCAACTTTTTGACAATTTTCACAAGTTTTATAGAATACATGCATGTCCTTGAACATGGTGGACCAATAAAATCCATTTTGAAATATTTTTGTAGCTGTCTTTTTTAACGAGAAATAACTTCCACATGCTTCAGAATAATAAAGTTTAATGACACTACTTACCTCATTGTCGGGAATGAATCTTTGAAATATTTGATCAGGACAATATTTGAATAAGTTAGGGTCATCACAATAAAAGCTTTTCACTTCGTTCAAAAACTTTTCTTTGTCTTGGGTACTCCAATCAGCTGGCAAATCTTCTAAAGCAAGAAAATTAATATTTTTATCATACCAAGGCATTGGACTAAGAGAAAGTAAGGATTCGTTAGGTAAGTAATCATCGATTGGTGTGATGTTAGATGTCAAATTTGTTGTCACTTTTGACAAAAGATCCGCATCAACATTTTCGGTGCGTTTTTCATTCGTGATTTCTTCCTCAGAATAAATCATTTGCAAATCTTCAGATTCATCCAACTCATTTTTACTTAAAGTAGATTGAAGTTGATCATAAACTAATTCGTCAATATAATCTACTTCTTGTAAATCATTATCATCTCTAGGTTGCTTGTAAATGTTGAAAATATTCATCTCCAATGTTATGTTTCCAAATGATAGCTTTATCAGTCCATTCCTATAATTAATCAACGCGTTAGAAGTTGCAAGAAACGGACGTCCTAAAATAATAGGAAGTGAATTACATACTTCAACAAGTTCTGTGTCCAAGATAACAAAATCCACAGGATAAATGAATTTATCGACTTGTACTAACATATATTCGACTATTCCTTTAGGAACTTTTACAGATCTATCGGCAAGTAAAAGAGTTACAGAAGTTGGTTTTAACTCACCTAGATTGAGACTTTGAAAAACTGAATATGGAAGTAAATTCACACTGGCTCCAAGATCAAGTAAGGCTCTTTCAATTTTATGTTCTCCAATAAAGCAAGAAATTGTAGGACAACTAGGGTCTTTATATTTCAAAGCATTATTGTTCTAAAGAATGACACTTACTTGTTCATGTTTCAAAACCATGATGAAGACAAGTATTAAGCAAGTCTCGATACCTATCCCAACATTGGTAAAATGTTTCTCCTGGTTTTTGAGTGAAAGTGGTGATTTGTCTTTTGAAAGAGTTTGTTCTGTGAGATGAAAAAAACTTCTTTAAAAACTGTTGTTGCATTTCATCCCAAGCACGAATGGATCCTGGTCTCAAATTTTATAGCCATGTTTTAGCTTTATCTTTTAATGAAAAAGGAAAAGGCTTTAATTTGATGGTGTTCATGCTATAATTTAAATTATTATATGTGTTGCAAACCTCCTCAAATTCCCTTAAATACAAGTATGGATTTTCCAATTTTAAGCCATGAAAAGAAGGTAAAAGTTGAATAATGCCTGGTTTAAAATTAAAATGAGATGCATGAGGAGGAAAAACTATGCATGATGGTGCACTTGTTCTTGTGGGATTCATGTGGTCTCTAAGTGTTCTAGCACGATTATTCTCATTATGAAGTGATTGATTATCTTCTTCGGCCATATTTTCTAAAAATGATGAGGATACCCTACAAAGTCTTCCATTTGATGTACGTGATCACACTCTCATGCACGTGTAGGAATAGAATAAAAGGAAAAAGAAAACAAAAGAAGAAGAAATAAGAGAGAGAGTTATTGATACTTCAAGTGCAAAATGATAATATAAAACCTTGATAAAATATACTTTTAAGTACTAATCAATTATTAGTATTATTATTATCATTATCATTATTATTATTATTACTATTAATACTACTACTACTTTATTATTTTTGTAATTATTGTTACTATTGTTCTTGTTATTGTTGTTATTGTATTACTGTTATCTCTACTTTATACAATTAACCTCCCTATAGTTCGACCCTAGTCTTGCCGGGTTATTTATTACTTCGACATTTTTACACTTGGAAGAAGACATCAATCTTTTGATCATGTCTTTGAAAAAGATCAAATAATAGAGATTAAATTGGAGAAATAATCTTGAGAAAAATAAGGCATAAAAACTTCTTTAAGATTTATATAGGATATAAATCTTAAAGATATATCGTATTATTCTGGAGATTTAAAGACAACCTAGTATAAGAGATTTTAATTGAAGTACATCATTAAGTGATTAGAGTGTCATCCATGTATAAGAATGTTTTACTTCTCTATCTTATATTTGATAAGTAGACTTAATCACCCTTATTGTTATGAATGATCCATCTTTTTCATCACTATTTATCGTTTTTAACTTTCTAATACCCTATTTCTTATTTTAAATCTTTTATTTTTATTATGACATTATAGTATTAATAGCTTGATGGTGAAATACCTCATTCTTTATTATAAAACTAAATCTAATCTTCTCAAGAAAGTTTAAGTTTGCCCTTAGTTCTTAGTCATTGGTGAAGAAGTCAAAAGAAAAAGTGTTTCACCAATATAATTTTTTTGAGCAATTAGATGGGATCTTGGTATTACCCTTAAAAGGTTGGTTATCTCAAGAAGAAACTAGAGAATTATCTTGCTTTGAAGATACTTCTCTTCATTTGTTAAAGTGGTTGTGTTCTTGTTGTAATGCACTCGCTTCCTTTAGATAATATGGGTTGAATGTTCTAAGTCAGAACTGGATGTTCCTAACTCATCTGTTTGGAAGGATTTTTCAGAAATGTTAGAAGAGTTTGTCTCAAAATCAATGGTTTTAATCAAAAGGGTTTTGATATGATAGATGAATCATTCTTCTAATTAAAATTTATGAAGTTTGATATTTACTTGGCAAAACTTAAAGGTATGACCTTTTTGGTCATATTTGTAACAGATAATATTTTTTAGTATAAATTTAGGCCAAGGTTTTGAATGAGAAGGTTTTGTGGGCTTTTTATTGGTTTTTTATAATAGGGATTAATTTTAGTATTAAAAGCTTTCCTGTATTTATGGGTTGATTTTTTATGAGGGAGTTTGTTAGGTTTTATGTTAGGCTTGGAATAATTTTCATCGTAGTTTAGCTTCTATATGGATAAGTTAAACTATTGATAAAAACTACCTAGTTCTTGTTTAGATCTTCTCATCTCTTATTTAAAATGTTTTCGAAGTTTAAGGTCTTGACATATCTAAAGACCTTTCTTTTATGTAAAACTAATAAGCTCATCATAAGTCAACCGGTTATAGAGAATGGTTTTTTGTAAGAAAAAAAGTGTTTTTGCTTTTATTTTTGACTCTTTCTCCTAGAAAAATTGGTAAACCAACAATAAATTTTTCTTTTTAGAATGTTTGATTTAAGTCTTCTTGGAGCATGATACGAGTAAGAAAAGTTTTTTTATACCATTAAAAATTACTAAGTTTTTGGTATCTAAGCTTTGAAAAAAGTTCAACTTTTTTGTTTTTAAGACAAAGGTTGAAACTACATCTTAAACGGTGTTTCCATCAGATTCTAGGATAGGTATTTAGTCTTCAGTTATTTTGATATAGTTTAAAATTTTAAGGTGTTGTGTTTCAGTAAGATGATAATCTCACCATCTTTTTAACTAGCCAAAACAACCAGCGATAAATAGTTTAACTATAGCTTTGTTTGGGGTTCTAATTTGAGTTTTATAAGCATTGGCAATCATAGTCATTTGTTATAAGGTGCTAGTTTATAATGGTTGGTTCATTTTATATTGCTATATTTAGAGCAATATATGTTTCAAGGTTTCTCCAAATCAATTTGTTGATTTTAGGACTTTCTTCCAGAAAAGGTTCTTCATCTAAAGTTTGGATTTGATTATTTTTTATAATGTTGATAAGACTTGTAAAGGTTGGTTACTAATTTGGGGTGTGTTAAAAGCAATTAAAGTGGAAGATGAAGTTTTAAAATGATCTTTGATAACTTTAAGGAATTCTTTTTTATTGTTTTGTAATAGGGTTTGGCTGGTATTGGTAACTTGATATAGTTTGAAAACTAAGCTTTTAAGTGTTTGGTCAACAAGCTTTGATGAATGAACTTAAGAATCAATTTTCCGGGCTAAAAAAATCATTTCTTTTAGCTTTTTTGCCTCTTATCATAGCATTGTGGGTGATCTTCAATACTTAATAGTGACATCCTACTACTTTGATAAGAAAGACTAAAGACTTCTAGATATGTTTTTTTAAATTTTTTATTTTGCTAATTGCTTTCTTATGGTGTTAAGGATGGTATTTGTAAAAAACTTTGCTGGATGGTGTGTTTGGTATTGATGGTAACATCTTTATTTGGGGATTTGTAAGGAGTACCTTTTATTGTTTATTATTGTGAGGGATTTTAAGATTTCTCCAAGGAGGATGCTCAAACTTAATGGGAGTATTATTTACAAACTCTTAAATAAGGGTTTTATTTCTAAATGTAATGAGACATGCATGTTTTGCAAATAGATATGCAATATGATTTTCAGACATATAATATATTTCAAACCAATCAAAGAATAAGATTTGCATTTTATATAATGCAACAAAATCATAAAAATATTTTTATATTTCCTTTTTTTATTGCATATTTTTTATAAAAAAACCAAGATCTATTTTCAGAGTTAGGGTTGTCATAAAAATTATCAATAAAATATATTTTTATTTACAATAAAATCTATTTGAAGAACATTAAACTCATTTAGAATATTCTCTATTATAGAAGATAATGTTGGAAAGATTAATGGAAATGGTTGGTCATTATTTGTATATAATGGCTTAGGCATATTTGTAGTATAATTTGTATTTTAAAAACATTATTTTTATATAATGGCTTAGGCATATTTGTAGTATAATTTGTATTTTAAAAACTGATGATAGAAATATTATAGGTTAATTTCTTATATGTGTTTATGTGGCAAGATATGTTTATAATAGAGGGAATTTCATAAATTCTTCTAAGATTTATTATATTGGATATAGTAGATTTATCTAAGAATCTAGAACTAGTTAAATGTTTATTAAAGGACAATTTAACCTTACCATCTCTATACAATGTTATTTGTTCAAGTTGGATATTTGGTTATGATACTTGTAAAGGTTATGATTGAATGATAACTTTAAAGATGTAATTTTCTGGTAGGGTTTCCACTGAATAAATTTGGGTACAATTGTTTTTTATTTAGAAAGGTTTATTTGGAGAAGCAAAGTTTTATCTTTCTAGAATTGGAATTTATGTTTACCAGCAAAAATAAAAAACATGTTCAGTAGAATCATTTTGTAGGATGTCTGTTATTAAAAGATATAGTAATGTTTAGATAACAATAAAAAAAAAAAGAACCACCACATAATCTAGATTCTATAGAACTCAGTAATGAATCTTTAAAATTTTAGAATCTTTGAGGACAACTAGAATATAAGTATTTAGATTTTTATTGATAAATGGTTGAATTCAACTTGTATGAGACTATTATGAATATATTTATAATTTTAGTCTTGATGTTTTTGTAAGGATTTTTTGGAATTAAATGGTTTTAAAAAGTTTTGTAAGCTATATATCAATTTCTTCCATTTTTATTGTAAAATGATTTTTGAAAAGACTAAAAAAATAATTTTGATAACTCTAATTATTTTAAACTTTTAAATTTTTCAATCATCAATATTATTTGTAAAATCTTATATAGTAATTTCTTCACTATTAATATCTTTTTTATTTTTAGAAAAATAAAAGGTAAAAAATGTTAAAAGAGAAATAGTTAGACAAAAAACATAATATATAATTTTAAAAAGATAATTAAAAAAATACAATTCCAAGTTTTATGAGTTTATAATTGTTTTAACTCTTAAATAAAACTTATAATCATTCAGTAGGATTCATCTATATTTATAAGGGTTTTTTTTCTTACCAAAGTTTCTGTTTTAGCTTTATTTGGAATAATTTGATAAATACATATTTTTGTTTTTAATATATGATTAATTTCACCTACTTGTTTTTATTTTGTTATAGTCTTAGTAAATTTAGAAAATAATAAAGGACAATATTTTTTTAATTATTATACTCTGAAAGTGGAAACTAAAAATATGACCTCCAAAAATATAACTTATATGACATATAACATACGGTGTAATAATAATTAATTAAAGATTAAATAACATAACAATCAATCAAATTTTATTATAACAAAATTCACGCAAGAATACATGGGCCTTACATTTAGCTACAATAACAGAGCTGAGCCCAAAAGATGTTTAAATTTGGATTTGGCCCACGTTCTACAATTGAAATATTGGAAACAGCAAAACCTTTCGTGGACGTATCAAAATCACTGACTTGTAAGTTTCAACTCTTGGAGCTTCCAAATTCTAAGCTCATTGCAACATGGAGAATGAATCACAGGATTCTGCTCGAAAAGGTGAGTCAAAAGTTGAAGGAGTTATATACCCATTCATAAATACTCATCAATAATGCTTTTTTTAATTTATTAAAATTTATGTTTTCGATTTGATGCAGTGATTATTCAGTTAAAAGCCACTGCTGATGCGCCTATTCTCAAGCAAAAGAAGTTCAAGGTGTAGTTTTTTCCCCCCCACTCATATCTACATAAATTTATACATGTGTTACGTAATGAATTGTTGGTGGGTTTTGTATTTCTGTGTTTCTATGCTTGTGGGTTTGTCTAATAAGGATAAAATTTAGATGCTTATAAATAATAATGTTGGCTGGTAAAAATAAGTATAAAATCATAGAGATAGAAGGAATAGAGGGAAGATCTTGCCAATTTGTTATCTTGGTATAAGCTGGAATATCATTGAATAAAATTTTTTCAAGCAAATAATTGTAGGTAGCATGAGTTGAGGCAAAAGTACTCTGGGGAAGAACAAGGTTTTATGCAGGAGGAATTTTGAATTTTCATTGGGGAACTATGTTTTGGTTGTTTTGGTTGTAGATTTTTGCATATGAATGCGATCATGTTTATGCCATTGAGCTTTATGCAATTAGAAACATGTCTGCATAGCAGGTGTGATGATTACTGTATGATTTTAGGTTTGTGCGTGTCCTTGAGCTTGATTTGTGTTTGCGAGACGAGCCACAACATTAGGGTCAAATTCACACATAATAGAACTGATCATAGGTTTTTTTTTTCTTCTCGCAATTATAAATAGAGTTTATGTGTGCCTTGTAGTCATTGCCATTGGGCCACGAACTTGAAGCTTGGAAACAAGTTGCATGACAAACTGCAAGTTGAAACACACCCTTCATTAATAACTTTCTTTTGCTCTTCTAGAGAACAATTTGACTGCTATAACGTAGAACTCCCAGGAAGAGCATAATCAATGGGACAGGGCTTTTATGCTTCAGCAGAAAACATTTCGCTGAATTGCTTTGGAAATACTTTTTAAAATCAGAATAACTGGAAGTTGAACTGTTTCCCATACAACAATTGGCTTAACGTTTCCAGATACTGGTTTTTTTTTGGCAACTAAAACTTTCTTGCATTTCATTATTATATGATGATATTTATACACATTGAGTGAATGTGGCAGATGCTTGGAACTGATAAGTTTGCTAAAGTGATTGACTTTTTGCGTCGGCAAATTCACAGGGAGACCGTGGTAGCTTATCTTTGATGTTGATTTCTCTCCAATTTAGTATGTTAATTAAAAATAAGTGGGTTTCTGGGATAGTGAAGCTTTCTGTTTCTTCCTTGTTCTTTAGTTTGTATACATCAACAGCGCATTCTCACCAAATCCAGATGAATTGGTGATCGATCTGTTTAATGTAAGTTTTTGTAGCAGTTATTTTTGTTTTATTTATTTTATGTTCTCTCATTAGTTGTTGCTGTTATAGATCGCTGCTGATTTTAAAAATATTACTTGGTTTTCAGCTCATACATATTCATGTTAAATTTTAAGTTCAATTATGCTGTCCCAGACCCAGATTGCATTGTCAGAGCACTAATTTTTTTATTTTTTATTTTATTTTTCTGGTGACAATTATGAAAGTCGAAGTAATTGCAACCCAGTTATGTGTAGACTGGTGATTTTGGGCAAGACGATTCTTTTATTACTTATTTGTTCATTGTGCTTAAGTTTGGAACAAGCGACATTTGCTTATCAACGCGCTACCAGTTTTAAGTATGGAGCATTTTGTTAATCTGACTCTCTGGAAGAAAACAATTGAGCTATATATCACATGGTTCACATGAAATGAATTGTTACCTCTCCAAATATTGTACCCTACTACCCATGTGCCGAGCTGTGTCCTCGAGCACAAATATTCCATGCAGATGACAATAGATGTACATTCTCCCTGTGGTTTCTGTCCTTGCCCTTTTAGCCAATTGTACTAATCTGTACTCAACTCTGATGAACATGGCTTGTGATGTATCATTGCCTAATTCTTTTAAAATAATAATAATTAAGACTGGCATTTCAGAAATTATATGTGGCAGTGGACAGATGGTTCACTCATCGAACAAGGTTCAATGAAGTTCTCTTGAATTTCTTAGTGTTTTTTTTTCCCTGGTGAACATAACATAACTAAGATCTTTTTTTTTAAAAAAAAAAGTTGGTTTGTTTGGATTTTGATTTTTTCTTCCTATCACTGAGTTGCTCCTAACCTTGGTTAAAGTCATTTTTTATTAGATGCATAATTGCTTTATATGTCCTTGAATCACCCTCTTTTAACTTCATCATTTCAGAATTTCGGCGTTGATGGTAAACTGCTGGTCAACTATGCCTGTTCAGTGGCGTGGGGCTAACTTTCACGAACAGCTATGCTGATAAACTGTTCATACTGTAAGATCTTTTGCTGTACAATATGAATATTTCCTGGACTCGTTGAGTAACCATAGAACTTCACTACAGCAACCCTGCAATGTCCTTTGCTCCGAGAACTGATTTCTACCTCACTGTTCTGTAGATTTCATGCAAGAGCAGTACATGATTTGTGGATAGACTGAGAATATGATTGAAGAAATGGAGATTACAAGCATAAAATTCACATGCATCTGTCAGATTTGCTTCACTTTTTTTATTTCCGGTCGATGAAGACTGTTTGGACTTGAGTTTCATTGTGTGTTTGGAATCATATAGTTTAAGTTGAAAAATATTAAATTAATATTTTTTTAGTATTTTTTAATAGTTTTGATATATTGTTAAAAAAAAATTTAAATTTTTTTAATATATTTTTAAATTCCTATAAAAAAACATACTTGAATTTAACTGCTTCGGTTACTATGGAATTTTACTTTAACCTGGCGTGTATAGACAAGACTTGTACTGGTTTCACATGGTTCTAGTAAAGGCTGGAAATTTCCTTCGTATAATTTGGTTTTCAACTCTTGGATACGACATATTTTGATGTGATGATGACATGTCACTGTAGCACTTTACCATCCCCTTTGAAATCTTCACAGCAGTACGAGAATGATGTCCATCATAAAACTCCAAATTTGTTCACAAGAATCTGTAACATGTTGGAGCCATGTCATTGCATCCACAAGTTGTTACAAAGTGCATTTGAAATTCTATGTGTTTTCTCATAATATTATTAAATTGTGAGGGATAAATTTCAACTTAATGTTTCTGAAGGTCACCTATTACAAGATTTTTTGGGTTCTTTACAGTCTGGTTCTCACTCCTATAGACTGTAATTTGAAAGCTGAATTTATTTAAGCTTGTGGGGTTGCTGGATATGAATATATGATGTTGGAGATTTTTTCCAAGCACTTACTCTTATACTAAAGTCCCTTCATTGGAAAAGCATGTTTTCAGCAATTATTATAAATTGGACTTGAAACACGTACTCTTACACTAAAATTTTCTACGATTCTTAAATCTCTGTTGCTTGTAAGTTAAATTTTTGTAACTATACGAGGTAGATAAGTCTTTCAAGTTGAACTTAAAAATTATTGTAAGGGATAGTTATATTTTTTTAGTGAATTTAATAATTTTGTTTTCTTTTTAGTTTAGAATGTTTTTATTATTTTTCATGTTTTATTTAGGACATTTAGTGTATTATTTAATAAGTCTAAGAGAGTTTTTATATGTAGTTTTGATATTTGAAAATAAAATTCAAAGTATTTTTCTACTATTGTGAGAATTGTGTATATGGCTAGGGTTTCTCAAGCACTTTACATATAACCCTTTCTTTAACCTTCTGATCTTTATTTGTTGATGTTGTTTCCATTTATGTTAATTAATACAAAAACCAGCTATTTCTTGATAGTTTATTGTTGTCTGCTATTGAAAAACCATGCTTGAAATGAATGCAAGATTGGATATCTTCATATAGGAGGTAATGAGGAGGTTCAATCTTAGAAATGATATATCTAAGGTCACAACAATAATAAAATGAAAATTAAGGATTTTTTGCAAAATTAACTTGTTGATTGGTTGAGAGACTTGTAAGGGTAAGTTATGGGATGAAATTGTTAATTAGAATAAAGAAACTTGGAGGATTACGAGGAAAGTAATCACAAAATTGTAATCAATTTTTGAAAACTTTTTTTAAAAGCATGAGAAAAGGAGATGCCCTCGTGGTTAGGATGAATATAATATTGAATTTTTTTTTTAGAATTATAGTTTGTGGATTGGAATCAACCAATACAATTTGATGATAAAGAAACTTAAGATGTTATTGAGCTTGAGGGTTGTAAAAATCCTAAAATTTCTTTCGCTTAGAATCTGAAAGGATTTTCTTATGAAAATGAAGGCTTCTTTGATATTTCAAAAGAGTTCTTAACTTTAAAAATATCAAAGTAGTAGAAATTTCTAGCCACAAAGAAATCAATGGACCATCTTATTGTTCCTTGTTAGCAATTAAGTATTTAAAGTTGAGGTTTGAAAAATTTCAAGATGATTTTAGTATGATTAACAAAGGTGTGTTGTTAAAAAATAATATCCTAGTTGTTGTTAAGGATAATAGGATCATGCTTGATTCTAAATTCAATGCTCAATTATGCAATTTCACTTTGCTAAGAGATTATATACACTATTTCTTGTAAGGTTAAATCTTCATAACTTTATAAGGATGGTAAAGACCCCAAACTAGGCATGGCAATTATTATTTAGGATTGGTTGTATTCTTCTAATTAATTTAAGATATTTTTCCTTTCTAGTTTAGAATTCTTTCATTATGTTTTTCGTTTATGATATATATTGTATCGTCCAAGTATCTTAACAGAGATGTAATATTGAGTTTTAAGTATGAAGCATTTCGTTAATCTGACTCTCAGGAAGAAAATAATTGAGCTGCATCAAATGGTTCATATGAAATGAATTGTTACTTTTTCAAATATTTTACCCGACTACCCATGTACTGAGCTGTTATATTTAGGATATTTAGTGTATTATTTAATAAATCTAAGAGAGTTTTTATATTTAGTTTTGATATTTGAAAATAAAATTCATAGTATTTTTCTATTATTTTGAGAATTGTGTATGGCTAGGATATCTAAAGCACTTTACATATAACCCTTCCTATTAACCTTTTAATTTTTATTTGTTGATGTTGTTTCCATCTATGTTAGTTAATACAAATACAAGTGATTCTTGGTAGTTTATTATTGTTTGCTATTGAAAAAACATGTTTTAAAACGAATGCAAGATTGAACATGTTCATGTAGGAGGTGATGAGAAGGTTCCATCTTAGAAACTATATGTCTAAGGTCACAAGATTAATGAAATGAAAATTAAAGATTCTCAAAGCAGGTTGCAAAATTAACTTGTCAACTGGTTGAGAGACTTGTAGAGGTAAGTTGCGGGATTAACTTGTTAATTAGCTTAAAGAAACTTGAAGGATTGTGAGGAGAGTGATCATGAACTTGTAGTTAGTTTTTAAAAACTTGTTTCAGAGGTATGAATAAAGGAGATAATGCCGTGATTAGGATGAATATTATATTGAAACCATTTTTTTTTTTTAGGATTATAATTTATGGATTGGAATCAACCACTAAAATTTGATAATAAAAAAACTTAAGATGTCATTGAGCTTTAGGGTTGTAAAAATCCTAATACTTATTTCAATTAGGATCTAAAAGGATTTTCTCATGAAAGTGAATATTTTTTTGATATTTCAAAAGAGTTTTTAGGAGCTCATTTTAAAGATATCAAAGTACTAGAAATTTCCAACCACTAAAATATCAATGGACCATCTTATTGTTTCTTATCAACAATCAAGTGTCAAAAGTTGAGGTTTGAAGAATTTCAATATGGTTTTAGTATAGTTAACAAAAGTTTGTTGCCAAAAAATAACATCCTAATTGTTGTTGAGGATAATAATATCATGCTTGATTCTAAATTCAATGCTCAATTATGCAATTTTATTTTGCTAAGAGATTATGGACACCTAATTTCTTGTAAGGTTAATTTTTCATAACTTTTTGAGTTTGCTAAAGACCCTAAATTAGTCATAAAAATTATTATTTGGGATTGATTGTATTTTTCTAGTTAATTTAAGATATTTTTCTTTTTAGTTTAGAATCCTTTTATTATGTATTCCATTTATGATATTTATTTTATTGTCCAAGTACCTTAACAGAGATGTAATATTAAGTTTTGATAATTAAAAATAAAATTGTTAGAATTTTTCTCGAACTGTAAAAATTATATGAAGAAAAAAATGATTTTGGATCACCTATAATAGGTGAACCCAATCTATATTAATATTATTTATATTACAAAGGTAATATAAGAGAAAAAAGATGAAGAGTTATATCTTGATAATAACTGTCAAATGTTATAACTTTACACCTTTATAAATATATTTGTTAAACAGTAACAATAACAAGAAAGTAATAGAGAATTAAAAATATAAGAAAAAAAATATTTTCTTTTTTACAAGGTGAAAAGAGACTCTTGAAGCAAACTCTCTACTAATTTACATAAGACTTGTTTCTGTAAAAAAAAAAAGGAAAAAAAAGAAGAGTACACTTAGACCATGAATAACAAGCATGATTTTTTATTATTTAATATGATGGTGCTTAGACTAGTAATATGAGTTTCATGAGACATGATTGTTTTGTTTTTTACCTTTTGCTATTTGTTTTTCTAAAAAACAAAATAACAAGCATGATTCTTTATTATTTAATATGATGGTGCTTAGACTAGTAATATAAGTTTCATGAGACATAATTATTTTGTTTTTTACCTTGACTAGTAATATAAGTTTTATGAGACATAATTATTTTGTTTTTTACCTTAATTCTTTATTATTTAATATGATGGTGCTTGACACGACTAAAAGATTGATGTCTTCTCCCAAGTGCAGGAGTGTCGAAGTAAAAAATAACCCGGCAAGACCGGGGTCGAACCACAGGGAGGTTAATTATACAAATTATAAACAACAATTATAAAACAACAATAACAACAACAGTA
>NW_011499906.1:812950-838928 GCF_000495115.2 Populus euphratica
AATATAAGTTTTATGAGACATAATTATTTTGTTTTTTACCTTTTGATATTTGTTTTTCTAATATTGGTATGAAAGTCTGATGTTACTTTTTTTCTAATTTAAATAACATTTTTTTCAATAAAATAAAATAGAAGTTTAATGGGGTTGTGACTTGAACTATCTAGCATATGTTCTAATTTTATGAATATATATTGCTAAAATTTATATGTATATGTGCATCTACCTATTTCAACTTGATGTTTGTGAACTGATGGTATAATTCTTTACATGCTTCTTTTAATTTTTAGCAATTGATATATATTTCTCTTAAATTTTATGCTTTAATTGGAAAATAATGTAGAGTCTACCTTCATTGAAAATAATTAGGGAAGGAGGTAGAACTTGGAAACATGTTCCATGTACATCAATATTTTTATCATGGGATATATATTTATATAGTTGATTATGTTATTGAGATAACAAATGGTTGAATTTGAAACTAATGTTGATAATACTAATGCACCAAGTACTTGTTAATCTTGTTAGTGTAAATCCATTTTTAAATGTTTAATTTGGAATTGTGATTTAATTGAATTCTTAAAATATGTGTTATTTTAAGTTTAAGATCGTTACATAATTTAATTATGATTATGATAATTACATATTAGGATCTTAGATTATTATTGTGAACATGGTGAGTTTTTGATTCTAAACATGATATAAAATCATTATTAACATACTTAATTGATGTTAAGGATATGCATGCATGTTTTAGACATCAATTAAATGTGAACTATGACTAATAAAATAACTTTTCATATGCAAACAAGAATAATAATTGCTATCAAGAATATTGTGGCAAAGCTTAATATGGATGAGAAGTGAAAGGGCAACAATTATGAAATTTGGAATACGAAGATCCAATATGGGTTTAAGGAGTAAAAGATTTAGAAATGCAGAAAGTTATCATGAAAGAGCCAGAAATAGCGATATGACCTAATATAAAAGGGACTATAAGGCTTGTGAGGCTTGGAAAAAAAGAACTTTACTGTTTACATTATGTTGCTAAACAAAATATATGATGATATCATATGAGTGTTCTTATAGTTTGCATTAGAAGAAAAATTTAGAGGTATATCCTCAACCAAACTTAGGTCCTTCACTATCAAGTTTGACACTTACAAGAAGTGTTTGAAACATATAATGAAAAAACTTTTAAGACAAATGTCAAATATTATTAGTGAGGTATCTTTAGTGAGGTAAAAGATAGTGGTCATACCATAATAGATGAGAAACAAGTTCAAATTGTCATACACTATTTACCTTATAACTAGGAGTATATGACCCACAATGAAAATATCAAAATGATGAAAGATGCAATACACCACCTTAAATTGAAAAAGGATCACCTTAAAGCCAACAAACCTAGAATTGATATATACATGGTTGACTTTAATTCACAAGATGCAAGAGGAAAGAAGCGTAAGTATTAAAGGGAACCTTAATATAAGAAAGGTAAAGGAGAAGCCACTAATAAACAAAGGTTTTACCAACCTAGAAAAGGAAAACATCATTTTAAGAAGAAAAGAAAAAAGATGGCAAAAGTTGAGTGCTTTCACTGTGGAAGGATATATTGCTAGTAATTATAGCAAGCCTAATGTTAGTAATTATAACAAGCTAAAAAAAATTTCTGGTACTTATAAGTATAATAAATGCTTCTAGTTAAGTTTTTCTGACTGAATCCAGTCATTTGTGGATTATAATCTTAAGAATCATTGATCATATTGTGAAAGATAATGTTACCTTTGTGGAATTTCAGTGAGTTCCATATGAAACATGATGAATATATGTAGGAAAAAACTCTAGAGCATAGATGAAAGGAATTGATACATGCATATTAGTCATGTATAACGTACAAACCTTATTTTTACATGATGTATTATTATATGTTCAAGACATTCATCAAAATTTGGTTTCCATGTTGGTTTTATTATAGCTAGGTTTTAATTTGTATTTTGATGAAAATGGTGTTAACTTGTCATTAGGAATAAGTTTATATGGTACAAGATATTTATTGGATGATTTTATTGTATTAGAATTTAATTATAACATAAATAATGTATGTTTTTTTTATTTGCATCTTCTATTAATTATGAGAATGATGTGACTTTATAGCATACAAGGTTGTCATATAAACTAACAACAATGAATAATATAGCCAAAGAAAACTTATTGGAAAATGTTAGAAAAGTAGATTTATCTACTTATGAAAATTACCTAGCTAGAAAAACAACAAGAAAACCATTTGGAAAAGGAACTAGAGTTGAATTTTCATTATAATTGATTTATTATAACATTTATTGTCTAATAAATGTGAGAGCAAGACATGTGGATATCTATTTTATCACCTTTATAGATGATTTTACTCGATATGGTTATGTATTTTTTATTTCTCATAAATCAAAATCTTTAAGTTGCTTCAAAAATTCATAAACCTAGTGGAAAATCAATTAGACATGAAAATAAAATCTTTGAGAACTCATCGAGGTCGTAAGTATTTATCTGATAAGTTTTGAAAATTATGTGATGAAAAAAGTTTGAACAACAATGGATTATTCTTAGAATGCTATAAAAAATAGAGTTATAGAACCCTACATGAAATGGTTAGGTCAATGATGACATAAGCAAATTTGACTATCATTTATTGGGGTGATGCACTATTCATTATCATGTATATACCTATACGTTTACTCTTTATGTCAATTACAACTACACCATATGAATTATCGACAAAAGGACAACTTGACTTGAGTTTTTCGAAACATTAGGGTTGTGCTACTTATGCTTATGATTCTTCTTATAAGTATGGAAAACTAGGTCTAAGAGGAAATAAATGTATCTTTATAAGATATTATAAACATAAAAAAAGATATATGTTTATATGTTAGAAAGAAGGTGAAAATATAATTGAATTTGAATAATGAGATGTCACATTCTTAAATAATAATTTTTCTAGACAAATAAAAGTAGGTTAAGTCCTATCTCTTTATAAAACTTGGGACTAGAATGATCTTATTATACAAATACAAATGAACTCACTTTCCAATGAGAGAAATTTAAAGGAAGATGATATAGTTTCAATTGAACTTAATTGCTATATAAGGTGAATCCATCTATGATTGCTAGTTTAAGTGGGAGTAATGTTTTTATTAATTCATCAATGAATAAATCTCAACTATGATGAATTGATCATCATAACATTCATTATCGTCATTTTAAGATCGAATGAGAAACATTTATTGTTACTTCACAAGATAAAGAAAAGTCATGACATATAAATAAAGCTATTACATTTCTTGCTAAAGAAAAATACATCAAAGCTATGAAAGAAGAGTTGGAATCTATAAAACTAAATTAAGTTTGGAAATTGGTTAATTTTTCAAAAGAATGTAAGATTATTAGTAATAAGTGAGTTCTTAAAATAAAGTAAAAGGTTGATGGAAATATCAAGAAATATAAAACTTAATTAATGGCTAAAGGATATACATGACATGAAAGAATTGATTATAAAGAGATGATTTCACCTGTTATGAGGTTTACCTCTATAAGATTAATTCTAACTATAATATCTAAATTGGATTTGAACTAAATCAAATGGATGTAAAGATTGCTTTTATTAATATAGAATTAGAAAAGGAGATTTATATGGAACAACCTATAGGTTTTGTTAAAGAATGTCATGAATATAAAATATATAGAATTTTGAACTCAATTTATGGTCTAACGTAGTCTTTAAGATAATGGTATATTAAATTTCATAATGCAATCATATCATTTGGTTTATTATCAATGAAGACCATTGTGTATTATACTAAAAGATCTAAAATATAAATTTAAGATTTTATCATTGTATGTAGATATATCATTTCTAATGTTGATAACTGATAACAAGAAATTATAAGGATGTTAAGATATACTGATAACAAGAAATTATAAGGATGTTAATAAAATTAAAGGATGGTTATCATCTAATTTTGAGATATAAAACATAGGTAAAACTTCATATATCCTTAAAGTTAAGATTCCAAGGGACATCTAAGAAAGATATTATCTTTTTCATAAGAGTTATATTTTGAAAAAATCTTTAAGTGATTTAATATAAAATTGCAAATCTATAAAAACTTCTATTTTAAATGGTGGAGCCTTAAACCATAAATTTGTCCTAAGACTCTACAAGAAAAGAAAAAAATATTTAGAATTTCTTATGTCGATGCAATTAGGAGTCTAATATACATAATCATATGTGGAAGACCTGATATCTGTTATGCCATTAGTCTAGTACACAGATATCAATCTAACCTAAGTCAAGCACATTGAAAAATAGTTAAAAGAATACTATAATATGTAAAAGGCACTACTAATTACTCATTTTGTTATTAAGGGAATGATCTTAGATTAAAAAGCTATAATAATGCTAATTAGTGATGATATTTAGATGAGAAAAAATCTACTCATGGTTTTGTTTTCTTATTAAATAATAATGTCATATCATGAAGTAGTAAGAAACAATCCTTTATATAATTATCCATGATGAAAGCTGAATTCATGGCACTTTTAGTTACAGTACAAGTGACTCTATTTGGTTGAAACTTTTCTTAATTCATTTGGGAGTCTTTGATAATGTTATTAACCTAGTACAAGTAAACTGTGATAGTTAAGTTATAATAGCATATACAAAAGATCTCAAGTATCATGAAAAAACCAAACATCTGGATATTAAGTTTAATTTTGTAAAGGACATGGTTGCACATAAGTATGTGAACATGAACTACATATCAACATAAAAAAATTATTGCAAATCGATTTACAAATCCTATTTTAAGAGATGCTTTCATTAATCATGTTAAGTCATTTGAATTACATAGATATTGATGTACTAATGTACAATATTTTTCCAATAATGTTCATAAATGTTTTTATTATTAATATTGATGATATTGATGCCTAATTACGTAAGTTGTGGGACACACATAAACATTTTTGTTTAGTACACATGTTAAAAATAAATTATAAAAAGTATGTTATATAAATAATAGACTAGTCTTCTCACATAAGTAATTACCTTTATTATATTATGATGAATAAAGGTGAAATAATTTTAAGCTTATTATATGAGTAATAAGATAGCACTCAAACTTAATATATGAAATTCCTCTATAATAATAAAAAAAAATCACTAAAATATGTGTTATAATTTTGACCCAATTTGATTATTTAAAATATTATTTTATTTGTCTTATCACTAGATGTGGGCTTTGATGAATCAAAAGTAAATGAGTAGATAAATGAACTCAAAGTTAAACATTGAATATGTTTAAATTGTCATCTGTATAGTAATATTAATAAAAACATACACTTTAAAGGAAAAAAGATGACGACATAACTTGTGTTTCATAACACAAGTGTGTAATATAACCAATAAAGGTAATACAAACTTAAATCCCTATTTGATATCATGTAAGACCCTAAAGATTATCAACAATATGTACTTGTACCCTTATAACTCTGGTTTATTGCCAAAGGATTATGAATGATTTGATCTAGAGGAATAGTACTAGAAAAGTGAGTCAAGTAGAAGATGAGGGAACCGAGTAAAGAAAGATCATTTTGGTATTATCATATCAACTTGTATTTATTGGTCAATCAATTATGTTTGTCAATGTGATAAGACATAATTATAAATACAAAAGGCATAATAAATGAAATCATAAGAAATAAAAGATGTGATAAATGATCTAGTATACTATATATTGCATCTACTTTATGCCCTATTATTAAATAAGCTATATACTCCTAATAAAAGTACAGCAATTAAGCTCTCAAAGTATGCCTGATCACACAACCTATTTGTCAAGTATGAATTTTTTAAAATTAATGAACGAGCTGATTATGTTGAAGATTTTAAAAAAATCAAGACAGATTTGAATCTGAATTTAACCTAATTTATAGGAAATGACTATAGAAAGTTATATTTCTTTTCCATAAATCAGGTCCAAATAATAACACCTATTTATGTGTAATTAATAACCTTTCTACTATAGATTTGTAGATGCTGTATATAATTAATAATAATTTCAAAAATAAGATTGAGAAGTAAGAATTTAAAAATTCTCCACATGGTATCAGAGCTCTAAACTGATCCTATTTTGTTTTTTTTTCTTTTCTGACCCTATCTCTCTCTGGATCTAGAATTTCTTCTCTTATCTTCTAATCTACTCTGACAACACTATTAGCAAACCTGCCCTGATCTGAAAAAACATGTCCGAAAACACTACAAAAGAAACCCAAATATCAGGGGAATTCTAGAATTTACAGTTATCCTACTAACTAAATGGGAGAAACTATCTGAAGTGGTCATAGATAGTAAGAACCTTTCTCAAAGGAAAGGGAAAGATTAATCATTTGATGGATAATCCATATCGTTTAGAAGACCCTAAGTTTACACTCTGGATAAAGAAGACTCCATGATTATCTCATGGCTATTGAACTCTATTATGCCAGACATATATAGGCCTTATATGTTTCTGGTTATAGCAAAAGATATATGGGATGCAGTGAGCCAGACTTACTCTAAAATCAAGGATGCTACATTAATCTACGACATTAAGACGAAGCTTTCAATGACCAAATAAGGACTCAAAATAGAATTTGATCAAATACGAGTCCAAATACTTGGAAAGGAATCTCTACCCTTATTCAATGAGGTATTCTCAATAATAAAAGCTGAAAAAGAAAGGAGAAATGTGATACTGGATGTACTAAATACTAAAGGATCTGTTATGTTGATAACTAATAGCAGAAACATGGGCGATGCTATGAATGGTGCAGAAGTTAGGAAAACTAAAAGAAAAAAATTCCCTAAAGATGATTTGTTTTGTAACTTTTACAAGAAGTTAGGTCATACAAAAAAGACTCGTTAGAAACTCTATGGAAAACCACTAAGAATGAGGCATAATGGAGGATACAAATAGAATTAGTTAAGAGGCATGCACACTTAACAAATTCAGAAGAGACAGTCCGTGAGTCTAGCATTCTAGAAGTAGGAGGGTTCAATAAAAAGAGATTAGACGGGACCCTACTCAATACCATGAAGAAACTATTTGGGTCATGCTCTTTTGCTTAAAATGATAAAATTCTAATTTCTCATGTATTTAGTGCCTCAAACAAAGACCTTTCCAGCATTTAGGTCATAGACCCAGGTGCAACAGACCATATGACTCGTTATATAGGTTCCTTCAAATTATATTAACCTTGTCCTAGCAGTAAGAAAATCACAGTGGCTAATGGATCTCTAATCATAATAGCAAGATAGGAAACAATCCCTCTTAATCACTTATTGAACCTTAAATAAGTGCTACACATCCTTAACCTACTGCAAATCTGTTATCTATTCAAAAATTAATCAAAGACATAAATTATAGTGTAACTTTCTTCCTTAATCACTGTATATTTTAGGACCTAGTTACAAGGAAGATGATTACGCTAGCAGGCTAGAGTTAAAGATGGGTTGTATATGCTTAGAGTGTAAGGCAGTAATAGTAACTCTCACACTTTATCATTTATTTTAGTCAATTCTAATAAAAATGATGTTTGGAACCATCATTGTCATTTAAGACATCTTTCATTTAAGACTCCTAGTCACATTTTTCCATCCTTATTTAAAAATCTTAATGTGAAACAAATTCATTGTGAAATTTATGAGTTTGCAAAACATCATAAAGTGCCTTTTCCTATAAGTGATTCAAGATCTATGTCTTCGTTCCATATAATTCATTCTAACATATGGGGTCCATATAATATTCCAATATTTGAGGAGCAAAGGGATTTGTGACATTTATTGATGATTATATCCAAATGACTTTAGTTTATCTTCTTAAAAGAAAAACTAATGCAAGTCATTTCTTTTCAAAATTTACAAAAATGTTAAAAAATCAATTTAGGGTTAGCATTAAGAGGATTAGAATTGATAATGCTAGGGACTACTTCAATAAGATCTTATCACCATACTTTTAAAAAGAAGAAATTATTAATCAATCATCTTGTGTTAATACTCCTTAACAAAATAGGTTAGCAAAAAAAAAAAACATACATCTTCTCAAAATTACTCGAGCTTTACTTTTTCAACATTAAGTTTCAAAACACTTTTGGGGAGAAGCTATTTTAACATCTACTTATTTGATAAATAAAATACCTTCAAGAGTTATTGGTCTCAAAAGTTCCTTAAACTATTTATCAGAATTCTTTTTAAATAATAATTTTTATTCTAAAATTCCCCCAAGAATTTTTAGGTATGTGACACGACTAAAAGATTGATGTCTTCTCCCAAGTGCAGGAGTGTCGAATTAATAAATAACCCGGCAAGACCGGGGTCGAACCACAAGGAGGTTAATTGTACAAATTATAAACAACAATTATAAAATAACAATAATAACAACAACAATAGTAATAATAATAATAATAATAATAATAATAGTAGTAGTAGTAGTAGTAGTAGTAGTAGTAGTAGTACTACTACTAAAGTCCATATTAAGTTTACATTATACTTATTCTTACACCATTAGTGTAACCTTTTCACCTTGACATAATTAACTTAGCTAGACATAATGAAAGAAAGCAAAATAGATAAACAAAATAAGAACATAAAAGTTAACTAAGTAAAGGAAAGGAAATGAAAGGCATAAACTTAATATTAATGAAAACAAAGCATAAAAAATACAAAGAGAGAAAGGAAGAGCATGATCTTGATCTGAACACCAAGATGCCTAAATGCATGGCAAATGCCTCCTTTTATAGGCCAAAAATGGGAACTATTGATTTGATGACTAATTGATAAGTGGGTGACCAACTTTTGACTTGGTGACAATCCTTATCTTCTCTTGTCTGCCCAAAACGTCATTGATAACGTCAAAATTGGAGCCAGTTGCAAACATGAAAGTTGTAGGCAATTGTCTCAGCTTTCTTGTGTAAAAACTTCAGCTCATTTGGACTTCTAGAACTCCAGATATGGCCAAAATACCGAACAGTGCTCGGGCTGGAAGACAGATTCGGGCTTCTTTGTTGTTGCTACAATTTGGACTTGATAATGGCCTTTTTAGATCTTGGGCTCCATATGAAAGTTGTAGGCCTATGTCTTACCTTTCCATCCATATAAATTGGACCTAAATCTGAGATATATAGCTCTAGATATGACCCAATTACCGAACAGTGTTCCGGTTTGGATTGCACCGACATCTCTTTTCTAAGTTTGACCATCTCTTTGCCTTTGCAATTTAAGTTCTTAAAGTCATCAATCAATATTTTCATTTATGTGATAGGCCTGCATTTAAAATGAACATTTACCATAAATTAAAGGTATCTTATATTATTAGATATCTTATTATAAAACATGCTTTAGTTAAGGAGTTATTGATACTTCAAGTGCAAAATGATGATATAAAACCATGACAAAAATGCATTTTTAAGTACTAATCAGTATGTCACCTATATCCACATTCATAAACACCATCAAGACAAACTTGATGCCAGAGCTCTTAAGTGTGTTTTCATAGGGTATTCCATCACATAAAAGGGTTACAAATGTTATCATCCACCTTTAAAATGATTTTTTGTGTCAAAAAATATAACTTTTAACGAAAATCAATCTTTCTTCAACAAGACTTATCTTCAGGAGGATAACACATACACAAAAAAATAAGAATACAAATGTTTTTAATATTTTTTCCTTTCAAATCCCATTTCGATAACAACCATCTTTGAATTCACCACCTACTAAATCTCTAAATCTTCCAAGAGAAACTCTACAAGATAAAACTACTACTACTGATCGACCTCTTCAAGTATATAGAAGAAGGGTACAACCTGTTCAAACTCTCTTACAAGCCCAAGAATATGAGCTAGAGCAAGGTAATGAAACTTCTTATCCTTATTTATTCTTAATACTAATGATCTTGATCAATAATTGTAATAAAAAAAAGAATAAGAGAATGCACTAAGAATCCCTTATATCTTATAGCTAACTTTATGTCATTTGAAAAGTTTTTACCATTACACAGAACCTTTCTCTAAAAAATAAACACCATACCTATCGCAGAACCTTACATAAGGCTCTAAGTAATAAGAAATGAAAAACCGCTATAAAAGAAAAGATGAATGCTCTAGAGAGGAATCAAAGATGGGAAATAGTTGAGTTACCAAAAGAAAAAAAAACTAGCATGGTGTAAGTGAGTCTATAATTTGAATTATAAAGTTGATAGCAGCCTTGAAAGGTATAAAGTCAGGCTAGTTGTAAAAGGGTGTACACAAACTTTTGGGTAGACTATCAAGAGATATTTGCTCTAGTTGATAAGATGAACACCATTCAATTTTTTTTCTTTATCTGCTAATCTTGGATGATGTAAGCAGCAATATGATGTAAAGAATGCTTTCTTACATAGAGAGTTGGAAGATGAGGTGTTTATAGATCCACCACTAGGGTTCAATCACTCTCTACTTCCCGATCAGGTCTGCAGACTAAAAAAGGTATTCTATGAACTAAAAAATGCATTCTATGGACTAAAACAGTCATCTAAAGCCTGGTTTGAAAGGTTCACATAAGCCATGGTTTCACTAGGATATCGAAAAAGTCAAGGACATCATACTTTGTTCATCAAACACTCCATTTCAGGGGGAGTTGCTATTCTAATTATTTATGTTGATGAAATTATAATAACAAGTGATAATCTTATAGAAAGATATATATTTAGAAGAAAACTTTCTATAGAATTTGAAATCAAAGAGCTGATGAAGCTGAAATATTTTCTTAGCATATAAGTAGCACATTCAATAAAAAGGATTTTTATCTCTCAACAAAAATATATTCTAGACCTTCTAAAAGAGATAAAAATGGTAGACTGTAAACTATATGAGACACCTATTGACCTAAAGCATAGACTTGACAATGATAAGGAAGGAGTCATAACTGACAAGCGATAATACCAAAGGCTAATTAGTAAATTGATCTACTTAGCCCATACTCGTCCAAACATTGTATATGCAGTGAGTGTGGTGAGTCAATTCATGCATAACCTAATAGATTCACACCTACGAGCAGTTTATAGACTTTTTAGATACTTAAAGTCTACCATTAGAAAAGAAATCTTGTATAAAAAACATGAGAATCTGAAGCTTGAATACTACAAAAATGCTGATTATGCTGGTGCCTTAACAAATAGAAGGTCAACATCAGGTTATTGTACTCTTCTAGAAGGAAATCTTGTGACATAAATAAGCAAAAAATAGAATGTTGTTTTAAGATCAAGTGTAGAAGCATAATTCAGATCAATGATATTTAGAATTTATGAGTTAATATGGATAAAGAGTATCCTAAAAGATTTATGAATCAAATGGGAGGAACCAATAAGATTGTATTGTGACAATAAGTCTGCCATTAGAATAACACACAATCCAGTGCAACATGATAAAAATAAACATGTGAAAGTGGACAAACATTTCATCAAAGAAAAAATAGAGAGTGGACTGATTTGCATACCTTATGTGCCTACTGGGGAACAACTTGTTGATATACTTACTATAGGTGTGTAGAATTTTTCATTTAAAAGTATCTTAGATAAGCTGGGAATGAAGAATCTCTTCTATACAACTTGAAGGGGAGTGTTGAAGATTCTAAAGAAATCAAGGCAGATTTGAATCTAATCTGAACTTGATTTATGGAAAATGAATATAGAAAGTCAGATTTATTTTCTATAAATCAGGGCCAAAAAATAACACCTATTATGTGTAGTTAATAGCCTTCCTAATATAGATTTGTAGATGTTGTATATAATCTGGAATATATTCTAAAATAAAATTGAGAAGTAAGAATTCAAGAATTCTCCATAGATCCAATTATGTGTGAGTAGGAGATGAAGGAGAAAATGGTTTTGGGTCACCCATGATGAGTTAAACCAATCCATATCAATATTATTTATATTGCTATAATAATATAAAGGAAAATGATGAGAAGTTACATTTTAACAATAATAGTAAAAGGTTGCAATTCTTTGCTCTTATAAATATGTGTTAACAGTAATAGATAATAACAGGAAAGTAAGAGAGATAACGAAGAAAAATAAAAATACAAGAAAAAGTACATATTATCTTTCATAATATGAGAAGGGACTCTTGATCCATTCACAAAAGAATTGATTATGAAAAAAAGAAGACATTTAAGCAATGAATAAAAAGTATGATTCTTTATTTATTTTTTAATGTGATTGTGCTTAAACTAGTAATATAAGTTTACTGATATACGATTATTCTGTTTTCTCCTTCCTATAATTTTTTTTCCTAAAATTTTATAGAATTAGGGTTTCTCAAACCCTTTTCATATATTATATATCTAACTTTTGGCTTGATACAATTAATCATGGTGGTATCTCACAATATACTGTACCAAAGATGTTTGTTGAGCAAATTTAAAAAGATGTCAGTCTATTGTACTTCCAATGATATTTTAAGTTGCTATAGCTTTTACTCCTATGATATGGTAGATTAGACAAATTGGTATGTAGAATTTAATAGGAAAAAAGTTGCGCTACTTTTATGGCCATTTGATTTTTGGACATGTGAAATAACTCTTCTTTGTAACCTGTTAGGCAAAACCACTTTGGTTTATGAGCCAACTCCGGATGTCATAACCATGAATGTATCTAGAAAGGTTTAAAGACAGATTGTATCGAGCAAAATAGCATAAAGGAATCCTCAACAACTCAAAAAAGGAACAATGCATGTCATATTTCATCATCAAAGCTGGTCTTGAGAAAAATGAATATAGAGTAAATAGATTTTGTACAGTTATGCTAGTTTAGGCCAGCTAAGATTTAAGTGTAATCAAGCAGGTAACTGTAGTTTTCTTCTTGTAATTCTCATACCTACAACAAAAATGATATAATAGAAAATTATGCTCTTTTCATTAAACAAAATATTGTGTTGGAAAAGATTAGAAAGAAGGTGATACAACAAATCAGATTAGATGACAAACAAGGCATCACAATGCATTTCTAATCATGTTGCATGAATAAATAAAAAACAATTTAATTCTTGATAATGGTCTACAATTTACCATTAGCTAGGAAGTCATAGACCACATAATGTTTCTAAAAACAAAGGTGCTATCACATGTTATAGCTTTAAAATCAATCTTAAACTATTTTGAGAAGTGTGATTTAACTAATTAGGTTTTGATTTTGTTTCTACTAGTTCAAGTATTACAAACTCAAGGATTACTAGAAACCTAGGTTTTGATTTTGTTTCTCAAAGATTACTAGTTCGAGTATTACAAACTCAAGGATTACTAGAAACTATCCTGATTGTTAACTTCATGATCTTAGAGGATTAATTAAGATCTACATAAGCTAATTCGAGCTAATTCGGAGATCCACAGTTACCCAAAAAAATCAGTCCTAGGTTGTATCTTGAAGACCAAAAGTCTCCATATTGTCATGGCATAGACGTATAGTATGCTGGATTTGCCAATTTGAAATATACGGCAACAATTTGGAATTTGGATTCATATTCATTAGAAACACCGGCTTACATGCTCATCCTGCAAAGCTTGGAAAGGATGTACATGTCAGCTTTGCGACCCTTCAATGAATATTTGATGATCAAAAAGAAAAGAAAAAAAGTTTACTGCCCTTGCAAAAAAAGAGAGAAGGGAATGTGATACTACAGTTCAGAGCAAAAAGATTGATACAGTGACTCACTTGCAACTTTTGTCTATCATGGAGTCCCATCAGGCATGCGTCACATTTCATAATCTTGAAGACATGTCCTTTCTCACTTTTATCATTATTCTTATTATTATTATTATTTTGTCCTGACACCACCCTTCCATTGACAACGAATCTGAGAACTAGGGGCCAAAACTTCCCAAGTTATATATGCTTCTTTTAACGTTGTAAATGGCTATCCATGACTTCTTCAATTCCATTTTACAGGGGCATTATGGCCAAGTTGGCATCTAACGAGTAACTTGGAAGGAAAAAAAACAAAGAAAATCAGTCCAATAAACGCCTTCCCCAAGAAAGAAAGGAGCCCCCACACAACATAAAGTGTTCCAAACTCATGAATCATGCAGCAGCCCCACACATTCTGGAGCGTTACTCTCCCCCTGCGTAGTTATTAAAAGCAACTACACTATAATTTACAGCACTAAAATCAAGACAGAAGCAAGTTTACACACTTTCATGACAAAACAGAACTTAAGCCTCATCCATTTCAAGGAATCGGCTCATCCATTCCATGTTCAAAGGATCTTCATCGGTGAAATCAAAGAGATCGTCTATATTAAAATTTACATTTGAGCCTTCTTCACTTCCATTATGTGGCTTATTGTCTTCTTTCAACTCCAAACTGATCTCTATAGTTTTTTTCTCAATTTCCTGGCCTTCTCTATTTGAAGCTTCAATCTGTTTCCCTTTTTTGTTTATTTTCTTGTTCAAATGAGAATTCCAGTAGTTCTTGATCTCATTATCTGTTCGACCCGGTAATCTTCCGGCAATCAGTGACCACCTAAACAAACGAAGGGGAAATAAAATTAAGCTTGAAAATGTTTTTCTTGAACTAAAACTGACCAAGGAGCTAAATATATATGTTCATGAACCAAATAAAGAACAAAAAAAAAAAATACTATCTCCCCAGAAAAGGTACTGCTAAGCGAGAGTCATAATTAAAGCAATTAGTGTGTAACTATTTGCCGTTGATGTTTCGATAACACTAATTACCTGTTTCCTAGTAGTTTATGAAGCCTAAGTATGAGGTCCTCTTCTTGGTCAGAAATGTTGCCTCTCTTGATGTTTGGTCTTAAATAATTCAACCATCTTAGCCTGCAACTCTTACCACACCTATTGAGAGCTGCGAAAATCCAAAGACATATCAAGCTTGAATTAGATCACAATACAGAGCACATAATTCAACTTGGGTCGTAAGTTGTTTATTTCCTTTGTAAGAAAAAAATAAAATAAACAACAAAGTATGTACATCTATTACCTGCTTTGGATGCGATTGTCCTCCATCTTCTGGCACCATGAGTTGCAATAACCTCAGCCAGTTTCCTGTCTTCTTCAGCTGTCCATGCTCCCTTGTTGGGCATGGTTTCCATGGGCTTAACCAACTCTTTTTTCATAGTAGCCATTACTACGCTCGTCTTTTTCTACGAGTGTGTGTTAGAGAAGAGAGACGAAGAGGAGAAAAGGGGAAGGTGTTCACTTCTCTGGGTTGCTGTTTCGGTCAGTACTGTGAATCTAACATTCCAAGTGGGAGAGAAAGCACTCAACTACCACTTATTTATATTTTGTTCGTGCGAGACGACGAGGGGTACTTAGTTCTTGATTAATTAAAAAATATAAGAAAGGAACTATGGGTATTGATCATGGCCGTCATGATTGCTGTAAAGTTTTTTCGAGTTGCATGCTATAGTACAAAGGCTGCTAGAGAGAAAGATTTTAGATTTCTTATAGGAAAATGACCTTTGTATTTTTTACTAGATTATTTGCACATCCGCTTTAAGTGACATGTGGACAATATTTCTAGTCTTCAATTTAATAAAAGATTTCAAAAAGTATAATATATTTGTCTGTTATATTTTATAAAATAAAAATTATTTTTGTTTAATAAAATATTCTTAAAAGTGAAAATTATCCAAGATCTAATTTCTCAAAGTTATATAAAAATTTAAAAAAATTAAAACATTTTAAAAACTTCATTTATAATTTTGCTCAAAATTCTTATTCATTTTAAAATCAACTATGATTATTTTTCTATGTTATGATGTGAATTAGATTATTTCTAACACAAAATGTTTTTAGGCTTTTGTAATGTTTTTTCTAATAAAAAAAACTAAAACAATGTGAGGATAGATTCAATGTAATCCCGCCAACTTGACAGGTCTAAAATTAACTAAAATGACAAATAAAAATATAGTGTAATTCAAAATAAATATTTAAGATGATATATTTTTTTAAAAAAATTTAGAACGATAACATATTGGATTGATTTGAGTCAATTCAAATTAATTTATCAATCCACATATTGGGTTATAAGACCATAAAAAACAACTCATGGGGCCTAAATTTTAATAAATTCAATATTGCATGATGGAATTTAA
Source organism: Populus euphratica (assembly GCF_000495115.2). Taxonomy (NCBI): domain Eukaryota; kingdom Viridiplantae; phylum Streptophyta; class Magnoliopsida; order Malpighiales; family Salicaceae; genus Populus; species Populus euphratica. The sequence continues at coordinate 829,134 of NW_011499906.1, forward strand.
AAAATTGATTAATAAAAAGATCTAAGTGAACTCATGCTATAAAATCAAGATAACCCAATAAAAACCAAATTAAAAAAAATTATGAAGTTTAATCTCTAATAAAAATAAAGTTAAATAACGTAATTAATATTGAAAATTGATTAAAAAATACACAAAAAAACTTGAATCAACTCAGATTAATAGTCAAACTCGTGATCCAAATTGTAAGATTTTGATAATCTTATATAGAACAAATAAAAAAAATATATAATTTAATTCGTATTCAATACAATATTAAAGGATAAAACTAAAAAAAATCAACTAAAAAAATAAAAAAATCTAAAGTAAATTGATCAAATTGTGATATAAGACATGAGATTTGAATAAACTCATAAAAAATAAATAAATAAATTATAAAATTTAATTATCAATTTATTTAATATTAAAAATTAAAATTAAAATTAAAAAAATATTTAAATGAGCAGTAATGTGAGGAGGGGTAAGAAAAGGTCCCCTGGTTTTTTAGTTTTATTTATTTATTTATTAATATAATTTAATTTTAATATTTGGAAATTCTTAAAGGTGAAATAAAAGGAGACAGTAACATGGAGGGGTGAAAACGTCTTGCAGATCCGATGGCTGTAATAAAAGTCATCGTCAGCATATGTGAGGGGAGGCTGTCATCTAGTGTCTGCGGATGATAAATCTTTAATTGACCACTGTTTCTTTTTCGCAATTTGGTCATTAAAAGGACTAATCTGATGACAGAAGGGTAGATGATTAAGCATATCCAAGTAGTAGTTTTAAACGAAGTTCTTAGCAATATTGCCATGCGTTGAAGGTAAGAAGGACACCAAAATTGCAAGCATTTTCCACAGACGAATCCCAGAGCCGTCTGTAATTCTGCATGGCTATACAACTTCTCAGAGCAATCTCCCTTAACATGCTCGGAATCATGGCATCCGGCTGCTCAAGCATGAACGGATATCTCTGATTCCACCGCCAGCTCTCTGCTAAACTTAGCCAGTGCTGCATAATTAAAAATCGAGGAGACTGCTGCATTGCATAAGCAAGCACCTGCATCTGCAAATAACAGCAATAATATCCAGACAAGAAAAGGCAATTTGTTTTGTTTGAAGGATTAGGTGAAAAGAGAGGAGCTGACACTGTTTCGACACTATTCAACGACAAGTTTCTGAAAAAAGCTTAACACATGGCTCGCGAGGTACAAGTGAAATATAAAATATGAAAAACAAAAGTTAGGGAATATTGTGATTAAAGCTGAAGCAGACAAAATCTTCTGACAGATTAGTCTGCTAAAGGCCAAGCGGAGAAACTTTTGGTTGCAATGTAATTAAACAGCGGGGACTGCCTTCATATTGGTCAAGATTTTTGTGTTGCCCTACTGATTAAGACATGGATTTGTTAAAGATTAGGTCCCTTAAACAAGGAGAAATTTTATGTGGACTAAAAGGCCAATCTGATTGCCTTTTTAAGATTTTTTATTATACCAATTAGTGTGTAATAATGGCCGGACTTCTATTTCTTCTTCATTTTATTTAAATATGAAGATATAGGTTAATTTGGATGGAAATCCAGTTTGGACACCGTTTGTCAACATGGTTGCACCGTGTTTTCAGTAAAATTTGAATTTCTTGTTTTAAATTAAATTTTTTAATGTATTTAAATTGTTTTGATGTGTTTGGTGTTAAAAATAAGTTTTAAAAAATATAAAAAAGATTAATTTTTAAATGTATTTAAATTGTTTTGATATGTTTGGTGTTAAAAATAAATTTTTAAAAATATAAAAAATGTTATTTTAATATATTTTTAAAAACAATTTTACCTAACACTCCCTTAGTCTCCTCGGTTTGGTCAACCAAAACTATAAAATTCGTCCTAGAAATTCTACCCCTCTCCAAAACGATATGATCTTGACCATTCTTAGTGACTCCTAGCTTTGTGCGTGCGTGTTCATGTTAAGACATGTGAACGATTTTCATAGACAATAGCTGCATAAGCTGTCATAATGACCTCTGGATGGAGAAATTGATGGCTGAAAATATTGCAAATATGCCATGACTTGATGGGCTGGGCAAAATGATTCAGCAATATTACAATCGATACCTCCTAGCTAGCCTCGCACTACTTTTTTCATTTATTTTCCTCCAAGGCCCAATCGAATGAGATTGCTGCGAGATCTACTCCCTCGAAAGGTTTTTTAGCCCAATCGCTCCTTGTAGCAGCTTCAACTTTTTACTTTCAACTTGAAAAAAATCCGGAAAAAAATTAAACTTGTTTAAAAATATTAAAAACACAGGATTATGGTCTAGAATGAATTGATTTAACAACTTCAATATTCAAGCACTTAATTAGATATAGTGTTGAATTAGATTTCATAACTATAATTTCAAGACTGTTGCAATCTATTTGAACAGCAAGGCTTCATCAAAGTAATTTTTTATTTTCTACCTATATTTAAAATTAAAATAATTAACTCAATGTTGTCATAACTCAATTCTAGGTTATTCTCTAAAAAAATAATTTTTTTTGAAATAAAAATAATAATAAAAGCTAGTAATGTATAAATAGCAGATCAAGAAAGATTACAAGAATAGGAAAAAATCAAGCTGCAATTTTTGAAGGAAATTCAAGACCTAATTGTATTTCATTATACATCAAAATAGAGAGGAAATGCAAATTTAAGGTTAATTACATGATTATTGGATGAATTTGTATAAAAATTAAGTCTAGTAACATTATTAAATTTTTAATAGGCCAATTTGATTTAAACATGGGCCAAATTAAATTTTAATTATGTTTAAGAATTAATTTGGGTTCAATTGAAGGATTTAATTAAGTATAAGGATTTAATTATACTTTAAATGGGTTAAATTAATTTTATTTAGAGCTTAATTAGCGAATAATTAAGTTTGGGAGCCTAATTTGGACTTTTGAAATTTTAAGAACCAAATTTAATTTTTACCAAGTTAATTGATTGAAATCAGTGGCAAAATTACAAGAAAATAAAAGTTTTGGAGTCAATTAAGGGTTAAATTGATAAAATTCAGAGCCAAAAACCAATCTGCAAAATGCACCAAACTATAGGGGCTTAATTGATAAAAATCAGGGGTCAAATTGAAGCAATTGAAAGTTTAATTGTCAATTAGGGGTTAAATTGATAAAATCCAAGATCAAGGACTATATTGCAAAAGGCGTTTAAATGAAATTGAAGCAATTGAAAGTTTAATTATCAATTAGGGATTAAATTGATAAAATCCAAGACCAAGGACTATATTGCAAAAGGCGTTTAAATACGGCGCTAAAGTTGAAGTTCCACAAGGGCCTGATTACATTAAATCAAAAATTTAGGGTCAATTAAGGATTCAATTAAAAGCAATTGAAAACTAGAGAACTAAAGTGAAATTCACTTTATATCCCTAATTCAAACCCAAAACGATTCCATTTTGAGTAAAAAAAAAACAGAGACTAGACGACATACATCATCTCGTCACTGTTCATTGTCTTCTTCTTTTACTTGATAAAAACTGGTTCGTTTACCTACTTTACATATGCATTTAATGCATCTAACGTCCATCAAATTTAACAAATCTTACACGCAAATGATCCCCTGAAATTCCTTTATAGCTCCAAGTGAACATTTCAGTCTAAGTGGCAACGAGACGACGCCAACCTAAACATGCCAACTCAAGTAGCCGTTTCTAGATATTTGACAATGTACCATGCCCACTTTGAATCAACGGTTGTGATCATTTCCAACAGAATCATGAGCTGAAATTTTTCCCCAATGTAAATAAGAGTGCCCTCTTTCACAGCATATAAATAGAGGTGGATGTCACGGCCTGAAGGAGGATAAAATCGAGTCCAAAGTAAGCCAAAAAATCAACCTCTTCTTAATTTCTGCCACTTTCTCTCTGTCTTTTTCCCTTTCTCTCTCTCCTCGCCATTCCAGCCACTAACTAGACCCACCACTAGCTTCTCCACCATATGAAGCAAACACAACCATCAAGAGTCACCGTCGGTTTCTCTCTCCTCTCTACAACTCCTCTCATTGTCTTATTCTTCTTTTACTTCCTTTACCATCGGTCGCTAACTCTTCCACCGCTCTTCACAACGACACCGCCCGAACCATCAACTCAACCTCCTGATCACGACCGTGACCATAGGCCCTAGTAGCCTTCTTTTCCGCCCATCTCCAACTTCTGCTAGTATCTGGTTATATGGAAAGCGTGAAAAGTAATTGTTCACGTTCTACAACTAATTAATTTAAATGGTAGGCCGGACTCGATTTGGCCTAACCCACCCCCAAAAAAAGAGAAAGAAAATATGTTGGGCTGAGATCAACCCAACTATTTTTCTAGGTTTCTAGCTGGCCCAGTTACCTGGGCCGTCCCAGCCCATCTATTTTAATAATATTTAATTAATATATTATATATTTCTTTTCAAAAAACAAAAAATTCCAAAAAAATAAAAAATCCTTTGAAAAAAATTATGATTTTCTCAAATACTTTTCTATCAATTTTGCATAATATCGAGTTGTATAATGTAAAATACAAATCTAGTATTAAAATACTCGGTTTTCTTTGAAATATGTTGATTAGTACTTAAAAGTGCATTTTTATCATGGTTTTATATCATCATTTTGCACTTCAAATATCAATAACTCCTTAACTAAAATATGTTTTATAATAATGTATCTAATAAAAATATATATTTTGTTGTATACGACCAAGTCCTAAAATTTTTCCAAGCATGTTTTTCATAAAAAACAAAAAATGCATCTTTTCATGTTTTTTTTTTTTAAAAATAAAAAATGAATATCATAACCAGTTTATAATTATCCATTAAAATTTAACCACCATGTCAAAAATCATTTTCCAAATCTCTTTTAGGATCGAAATATAGACTTTAATATTTGTGACGTATAAAATTATATGATAAAGTACACCCTTAAGTATTAAAGATATAAGAAGTAAATAAATGCGATGTTAAAATTCAGACTTTAGAATAGTAAAGATTTAACCCAATAAGGTAGAAACATTCTCATGAATGATGATTTGCCTTAAACCTTAAAAAAGACCAACGAATAGAAATCTGACTTAGAAAAAAACAATCAAACAATAATGCAGCTTACTTTAGGTAGAGTGCATTAAAGGTGATACATCTTCCCTTTGTATAACCAGTCCCTTACTCAGACTCTCATAGACCATAGGTTTTTATTGACCATAATACTATGTGGTGACTCTTAAATATTAATCATAATTTTATGATTAAAACTAAAAACCCTTCCTAATGCATAACACCTTACAAAGAAGGCACGACAAGAGTGTTCGTCATCGCCAAACAATGTCACTACGGCTTGCACCCCCCACGACAAATATAATGAACAATATATTGAACACCTATTTTATTCTCTAATGTAATACTTAATATAGTGGGGCTATTAGTAACGTGGGTAGTGATATTGGTGTAGTAAAAATCAATGTTGTCTTATTGCTATAATCACTATGAATTACTATAGTGAATTCACAATGATTTGTTTTTTAATTTTATCTTCTTTGTGTTTGGTTGATCTAGGACTCCTTATGGTTTCGTTCTGTCAGCTTCACATGGGATTCTCATGGTGTCGGGAAAAGAATATAATGTTCAATTAGTGCTAAGTTTGAGGAAAAAAATGTTATTTTATTTATTTAAAATAATTAAAGCTTTAGGGATGAAATCAAAATTTTCTAATTCAAGGACTGATTTGAAAAAAAAAGGAAAAAAATTAAAAAAGTTAGGGTGTGTAAACGAATGAGAAAGGTCTTCATATTTTGAAGGTGCATACGATGTCCGCCAATAATCGATTTTACTTGTCCTTAGTGTCATCTAAATTGTCTAGCTATAGTCTACCTCCATGTGTAACTCATGTAATTTTAAGAGCACTTCTTTGGCTTTGATGAATCATTATTCTTTTCTTTATTTTCCTCACTTTTTTATCTCATCTCACCTTGATTTCCATACATGTATTCTCCAAAAACCACAGTGTTTTGATAAAAAAAACTTTTTTGTCAAATTTGATCTCAAAAAAAAACCACAGTGTTTTGATAAAAAAAAAACTTTTTTGTCAAATTTGATCTTTATTTTTATTATTGCTATTTTTACAAATTATTTTTTTCAACTTCATCCTTTAATATTGAATTTATTGGGAATTAAATTTTATAATTCTTCTTACATTATGGCATAATCCTGGTCTCATGACTCATTTTGTAAGTTTGTTAGGTTGATCTAAGTTTGATCAAATCTTTTTTTTTTTTTTCAATTTCAACCTCTAATATTAGGTTGGTTTGCAATTGAGCATCACAATTGTTTTTCCTAATTTCCCATCTATAGGTTAATTCCAATCTTCTTATCTGAGCCTCAAGTTTAAAAGGTTGACGTACATTGACTTTTCATCATTCAACATTGATTTGATTAGATATTGAAATTCATATTTTTTTTATTTCCTTTCATTGATGTTATCCTATTCATAAGACACGGGTCACAAGTTTGGTAAGTTAACTCGAATTGTTTTTTTTTGTCCTTTTTAAATATATTTTTTTTCAATTTCATCTTCTAACATTGAGTTGATTGAGAATTTATCTTTGTAATTTCTTTTAGTATTTTTTTTTAGGGTTATCACGTTCTCAAAACCTATGTTGCAGGTTTGTAGGGTTGACTCGAGTCTTTTTGTAATATAATTTTTTCTTTAATTTCATTCTCTAATTTGGGATTTATATGTGGAAATTTTTTTAAATTTTTTTCCAAGGTTTAAATTGTTCTTATGATCCATATCATTACAAGTTTGAAGAGATAACTTAGGTTGACACACTTTTTTTTTTCTTTTTTTAAATTTAATATATTTTTTTTCAATTTTATCTTCCAACATTAGAACCTTATTTGTTTACAGGAAAGTAATTTTCTTCTGAAAAGTGATTTTTTTTTTTAAAGTGAATTCTAGAAAAGTAAATTATTTCTCAATATTTAGTAATATCATGGAAAGTAAGTTAGAAAACACTTTCTCGTATTTGGTTATGTTATGAAAAATAAGTTACAAAATAGCTTATTAATGTTTTGTTTTTTTTCCAAGTTTATTAAAATAATACAAATCTTATAAATTAAAAAGTGAGAATGGAATTGAAAAAAAATCTAATTTCATAAATTATCTCAAATAAAATAAATAATAATTAAAATAATAGAGATTAAATCTAACATATAAAAAAATAGAAAGATGATGAAATTAAAATAATAATAATTTTAATTTCATAAATTATTTTAAATAAAATAAGTAACAATCAAAAGAATGAGGACCAAATCTGATAAATAAAACATTTCAATTCAAAAAATGATAAGAAAAAAGTAAATAACTATCATAAAAATAATAACCAAAGTCAATATAAAAATAAAATTAAATCAAACTTTAAGGGATGAATTTGAAAAAAGAATTCAAACAAAATATATAGCAATTAAAAATTTGAGGACCAAATTTGTCATAATCAATAAATAATATGATATTTTTAAATTTTTCACAACTTATGAAAACTGTTTTCCTTCCAAAATAAAAGAAAAACACTTTCCTAGAAATCAAGTTAAATTTTCCTTTGACAAAAAAGTATTTTCCGTTTACTAATTTTTCTAATGACAAACAGACACATGAAAATTTAGAAAATAGTTTTTCAAAAATCACTTTCCAGGAGCCAAACGCGCCCCTAGATTAGTTGTTATTTGGGATTTGATATTTTTATTTTTTTTATTTTTTTCTATAAAATTATTACAGTCTCATAACTTGAGTCGTGAATTTTACATTTTAATAAGGGCTGCCCTAATCAATTCAACATGTTGTTGTCTCCATATCTTTTTTTTTAAAAAAAAAAAAAGATGTCATATAACAAGTCATTGTAACGGTATTTAAACACAGTCTCATAACTTGAGTCGTGAATTTTACATTTTAATAAGGGCTGCCCTAATCAATTCAACATGTTGTTGTCTCCATATCTTTTTTTTTAAAAAAAAAAAAAGATGTCATATAACAAGTCATTGTAACGGTATTTAAACAAGATGTCTTATTTCATGATTAAATTATCTTTCTTACTAGGACATGTTAGCAACACATTTATTTTTATTTTTAACTTTAAAAAAGTTGATCAAACACACGATATAGTATGAGCCACAAATATAGTAAAATATACTAAAATGGTTGGGAAAAAAATTGCAACAATCCATATTGACACAAAAAAATGTTGATTTCATCCTCAAGCTTTTATTTTTCAATTATCGCCTTGATGCCCAAATTAGTGTCAAATTTTTTAAAATTTATTAAGGAAAGAAATAATTTAATAAAAAAGGATAAAAGTATAAAATAAGGAGAAGTCTTATGGAAACTCTCCAATACACTAGATAAAGTTTTTGCAATTTTAATTTTGGCCTCAATTTTAATTTTTTTAATATTTTAGTCCCTTGAGTTTGAGCGAAAATAAAGAAATTCTTCTAAAAATAAAAAAGGTCAAAGAAATTTGTGTTTCGCCATAAATTAGCAACATTTGAAAATTATAGATCAAGGTTGAGAGAGGATTGTTTTTAATTTAATTTTATGTTTTTAGGCTTTTTAAGGTTTTTTAGGTTAATTAATTAGTTTGTTTAGGTCTATAACTGTTTATTATGTGTGAAAATAAGTTGAAAATAAATTTTTAGGCAAAAAAATTGCCCTTAATTTTCCAATCACTACCATGGCAACTAGATTTCAAATAGGTGCTTTTCTTTTGTGAAGGGACCCAACCCTTGAAAGAAAAATTAAATAAAGGTCAAGCATGCTTGGGTTTCTTTAAAGGCTAAGGTGCACTAGGCCAACTAGGTCTACATGCCATTTCTATTTTCCCTTGATTTGTTTTATTGATGTTTATCTTAAAAATCATATAACATATGACTAATTTTTAATTAAACTTCATAATTTGCTTATGTTTACTTTTTATAGGTTTATCGCGGTCTCAAATAAACTTCTCGATACTTGATTGGTGCTTAATTTTACAAGTGTTAATTTTTTATAATATATTTAAATAAAAAGTAGTTTAAAAAATAAAATTACTAAACACAGTTGATTAATACTTAAAAGTGCATTTTTATCAAGGTTTTATATCATCATTTTGCACTTGAAGTATCAATAACTCCTTAATTAAAGCATGTTTTATAATAACAAGTCTGATACCATAAGATACCTTTAATTTATAGAAAATATTCATCTGAAATGTAGGCCTATCACATAAATAAAAGGATTGATTGATGATTTGAAGTACTGAAATTGAATGGACAAAGAGAGGGTGAAGTTTAGAAAAGATATGTTGGTTTAGTTCAAACTGGAATACTGTTAAGTAATTTGGTCATATCTAGAGTTGTAGATCTTGGATTTAGGTCTGATTTATATGAATGGAAAGCTAAGACATAGGCATAAAAATTTCATGAGAACGCAAGACTTAATTTTAATGTTTGGAAGTCCAAATCTTAGCAACAACGTAGAAGTCCGAATCTATCTTGTAGCCTATACACTATTTAGTGTTTAGCTCATATCTCGAGTTTTAAAAATCTAAATGACCTTAATTTTTTTTCTTGGAAAGTTAAGACAATTTTCTAAAACTTTCATGGGTAAGGCTGGTTCAAATTCTAATGTTATCAATGACGTTTTGTTCATACAAAAAAATAAATATTGTCACCAAGTCAAGATGTGGCCACCCACTCAGCAATTAGTCATCAAATCAATTTTTGGCATATATAAAGAAGCATTTA
>NW_011499906.1:839132-846807 GCF_000495115.2 Populus euphratica
TCTTTTATTATGTTTAGCTAAGTTTATTATATCAAGGTGAAAATGTTATACTAACGGTATAAAAATAAGTATAATGTAGACTTACTATTGACTTTAATGTGTGATACTAACATATTTTGCGGTATAAAAATAAGTATAATGTAGACTTACTATTGACTTTAATGTGTGATACTAACATATTTTGTATTTGTTATTTTGTTCATTATTAATACTTTGCTTGTTAAATGGTTAATTTAGATTTATGTTGTATAACACTTGGTATAACAAATACTTAGCATTTGCATAGCCCAATTGTATGGTATAACCAACACTAATGCTGTAAAAGGAAATTGATTTGTTGTTAACATGAGTTATAATCATGAATACCTGACAACATTTACAAGTATTAACATTATTCAAATAAGATAATTAATGTAATCATGTTAACCATTTATAATCCGATTGGAACCTTCTTTGTGTGTGGTTTCTATTTGAGTAATAAAAAGAGTTTATACTATACTTGTTTGAAGTACCATTAGTGGATCCTCTAACCTTGACATTTGTTTTTATTATTGGTTGATCCTCACATTAATATTTAATCTCAAAATTCTCATCAACTTTATTATTACTATTATTACTATTATTGTTATTATTGTATTATTTTTGTTTATAATTTATATAATTAACCTTCTTGTGGTTCGACCCTAGTCTTGCCGAGTTATTTATTATTTCGACATTGTTGTACTTGGGAGAAAATATCAATTTTTTGGTCATGTCAACAGTGAAGTCTATAACTCGATGGTTGGTATAGAGGGTTAATTTAGGTTAATTATAAATTAAGTTTTATAATTTATTATAGTTCACTTTTTATGAGGTCATATTATTCTCAATCAAATATCTCAACTTTGAGTTGGTACTCAATTTTATGAGAGTTTATTTTTGTCATCATATAATTAAATAAAATATGTTAAAAAAATATTATATCTAGTGAAGTTTATGACCGAATTGCAAGTTTGGTAGGTTAATTTGGTATTATAAAAAAATAAACTTCATAATTTATTTCGATATGCTTTCAATTAAGTTATTGCATTTTCAAACAAACATCTCGTATTGGATGGATGCTTGATTTTGTTAGCATCTATTTTTTCATTACATAATTCAACAAAAACAATATTCTTAAACTGAATGGAGTCTATGACTCAGATTGGTGGTGTGGAGGGTTAACTTAGGTTAATTGAGAATTGAACTTTATAATTTATTATAGTCTATTTTCTATGAGACTATCCCGTTCTAAAAACATCTTAACTTTGGATTAATGCTTGATTTAGTGAACATCTATTTTTTTAATTATATAATTAAGTAAAAAAATAAAAAATAATTTATTAAACCCAGTGAAGTTCCTGACTAAAATCAAAGGTTTCATAGGTTAATTTGAGATTATTGGGAATATACTCCATAATTTATTTTAGGTTTTTTTTCTATGAAATTATCGCATTCTTGAACAAACATCTCTAATTGGTTCGATGCTCAATTTGGTGAGTGTATGTTTATATATATATATATTATTAAATCTAGTGAAGTCCATGACTCACGTCATGGGTTTGGGTAGTTTAGCTAGAAGCCTAGGTTAATTCAATAGGTCATTGTAATTTTTGTAATGTTGAACCATGTTTTTACATGTCATTAGGGCTGCTTTTGGATCTGTCATATGATTGGATCATGTTAAGACAATTTTCAAATTGTTTAATTTGAAACCAGGTTAGACAAGTAGTCTAGTCGGATAGTTTCACTTGTTATTTCAAAATGTAATTAGTAAATTACTTATGCATCGTGATGGGTTCATTGTAATTTTTGTAAATCATCTAAATTTTTTATTAGATATTTTTTATTGAGTAATTTATAATTTCCACTCACATATAACATCCATTATATAAGGAAAAATGAGAAATTATATCTATGAAAAGTCTATTTAAAACAAAGTGAATAGAAAATCAATGAACCAACTTTTATGACAACAAATAAAATTCATAAAAGTTCCTTTTTGTAAGATGGAGGAAAACTTTTTAACAAGAAATAAAAAAATAAAAGAAAATGGTTTTGAAGAGGCAAGAGTTGTTTTGAATGTTAAAATTCTTTTAAGATATAAACAACTTTAACAATTAATATAAAGTTATTTTATTTAAAAATAATTTTTTTATTTTAACAAACACAATTCTCTATTTTAAAAAGACATAACTTTATTTTAAAAATAGATTTTTAATAGAAATAATTTCTCATTCACTCTGATAATCAGTGATGCTAGAAGCGATGATTGATAAGCTACCACCCTTAAGAAAATATTTTATTATTTGGAGTACAAATGTAAGGAAATAGATATAAAGGACCTAATAATATGTTTGAGGATTGAGAAAAACAATCAAGTTTCAAAGAAAGAACTATGGTAAAATACATTCACAAGACCACTAGTGGAAGTAATAAAAGACTTAAAAGGACTAATTTTATATATGATAAGCAAGAACACTATGTTAAGGATTTTCATCATTTTAAAGAAAAAAAATATACAAGCCAACATGATTGAGAATATTGATGGAAAATCTATATAGCTTGTGATTAGTACTTAAAAGTGCATTTTTATCATGGTTTTATATCATCATTTTGCACTTGAAGTACCAATAACTCCTTAACCAAAGCATGTTTTATAATAATATATCTAATAACCTAAGATACTTGATAGACAATCCTAAATAATGATAGATTGATGTTATAGTCATCTATCATATATGTTTCAACATGAATATCTTTTTTAAATATATAATAGCAACTATGTGCAAGATCTTAAGCCATGAAAGGGTGGTAGTAAAAATGACTTTTAGGAAAGAACTAACCTCAAACAAAGTGGTTCATACTTCTTACTATAGTTTTTAAACCCGGTAAAGAACTAACCTCAAACAAAGTGGTTTATACTTCTTACTATAGTTTTTAAACCCGGTCTAGTCTAGGGCTCGGGTTTCGAGTTTTGACCAGGTTGCTCGGGTTAATTTTATTTTTTAAAATCTAAAAGATATTGTTTTAGTACAAAACAAATTCAATAGGTTGAAACTGATTTTTGACCGGGTCTTGCTAGGTCGTTGAGTCACCCTTGGTTTTGCCTTTCCCTAGATTTTTCTTAAACCTGGCCTGGTTCTAGCCCCGGATTAATTGGATCCCGACTTTACCTACTAAGCCAGGTCGGGTTTCAAAATTATGCGACTGACATTTAAAATAGTTTAGTTTCTGGCTCGATGCTAGCAAGATAGTGTTTAGAAAGTTTATGGGTAAGGGATAATTATGTGATGAGCTATTAAGCTCATTGTTATTTACTATACATAAAAATAAGAAAATTGATAAAGATTTTTCTTTTATTTATTTAGTTGATTTTTTAATATATTTAGCAAGATTGATAAAGCTTTTAATATATTTAGTAAGATTTTTTATTTATTTAGTAGATAAAATCATATTAATTTAGAAAGTTTTTTTAAATGTAAATTAAATTTACTCGTAAAATTTCATAAGATTGAGAATATGAATAATATTATTTTTTATGAGTTTTGTTACGAGCATGGCATAACCTATCAAACCACAACTCCGTATTCACTAGAATAAAATAGTATTGTTGAATACAAAAATTGAACATTGAAAAAAATAATGAATGATATATTAATAAGTTTAGAATTATCACAGAACTAATACAGGACTATTTTATCAAAAAATTAAGAAGAGAACGAAGAATACACCATTTGAGTTATGAAAAGGTGAAAGACCATCCAATATATAGAATAAAGTATAAGGATATCTAGAAAAGACTTAAAGCAATTAATTGCATATTCAAAAGAAATTTCAACAACAATGTTGCTTATCATTTTCTTATGCATAACTCAAATCCTTTTAATATTTATATTAATATTTTAATTAAATCCATGAATGGATGATTTTTTTTTAAATTCCAAGATAACTCTACTCAACTCTATCATTACTTTTTACAACTATTATATAAAATCTTTTTTAGGATTTTAATTTTTTACAATGCTTGTTTTAAAAGAAAAAAAATCTCTTTAAAGCTCTTTTAACCCCTTTCTTAAAGTTGTCATAATAAAGTCATCTTCAATATATCAATTTTTTATAATGCTTATTTATAAGGTAATTCTCTTAAAAGTCTTATTAACACCATGTTTAAAGTTGTCATAAAAGAAATTCCTTTTTAAAATTTTATTTTTTTGATAAAACCTATTTTTTAGGAGGAAACTCTCTTTAGAGTCCTTTCAATACCTTTTTTAGAGCTATTATCTTGAAGTATTTTTGAGAATTTTAGTCTCTGACAAGGTTTATTCTTAAAAAAAATTATTTTTAGAAACTCGTAATATACTTTCATGAATTATCATCCTAGAATTCTTTTTAAAATATAAGCTTTTAACAAGACTTATTCGCAATAGAAAGCATTTTTCAATATCCTTTCCAATGCACTTTTCAAGATTGACATAATAAAAAAATTACGATATATATATTAAACAAAGTTATATCAAAAAGCACATCATCTTTTTAAGGTATTCTCAAGTGTATATAATACAAAACTCAGCTCATGGTACTCTTTCCAAACATTTAATATAGGGTCTAATATTACATCCTTTTTAAATGTTTGTTAATTTCATTTTTATCAAAGGGGTTTATTTTTCACTACTTTCCTAAACATTACTAGTTTCACCCTGAAATGTATATTTTTCCTAATTTTTTTAAAGTTTTGGTAGTTGTCTTTTTATCAATTAGTATATTTTTCCCACCTTTTAATGGTATGCTAGTTTCACCCCTATCAAATGTCAATATTTTAAAACCATTTTAATAGTGTATTAGTTTAACCATTGCTAATGGATTAATTACTGCCATCCGTTTTAATAATATGTTAGGTAGGGGTTTTTAAAAAAAAAACAAAATTGCAAAGAATGCTTCTAAGATACATGATATTGTTTTCTATCTCTAAATGATACCATGCAATAAGGTGATGGATTTTTCATTCATTTATATAAAGGATGTTTTTATGTAGCTTGACATCCTTTTTTTTTTTTCCTTTTCTTTTTATGCTGAAAAGTCTTTATGAAAGGGAGTTACCAATTTCTCATTTATAAAATATAAAGAGTTTTTATACGTTGCATGACCCCTTTTTCTATGTTAAAAAACCTCATTTAAGGGACTATAAATTTTTCATTCATGTAAATTCCAAGGCTATACTTAAATTAAAGATAATGCATGATGCTTTTTTTAATTAAAAAAATACCCTTTTGTAATGAGTATGAATTTTTCATTCTTGCAAAGTCCAAGGTTAGTCTTGAATCAAGGGTAATGCATGACACCCTTCTTTGTTAAAAAAAACTCCCATATATGAGGAGGATATTAAAACCTTTTGTGAAACCTCATAATAATATTTTAAGTAACTCTTAAAAGATTATTATATTTTTAATAATCTCAACAGTACTTTAACCAATGTTATTCCCTCAAATAAGTTATTTTTCAAATACAAGCATCATACAAAAATCCTAAATTATTGTGGTCAAAAGGGTGGTATTAAAAAAATATGATAGTCTTTTGAACAAGGGGTTAAAAAAAAGAAATGTCTTTTGAACAAGGGGTTAAAAAAAAGAAGTTTATCGCTCACACCCCATAAAAAATCTACAATAGGTCATTCATTATATCCCCTTTATAAATAACTCATAAATAATCACTCCTTATACTCCTATAAATTTTATGAGATATTCACCATATCTCTCCTTTTAAATTCTAAACAATGAGATAAATTTTATGAGATATTCACCGTATCTCTCCTTTTAAATTCTAAACAATGAGTCATTTAGTACACTTCTCTTTATAAACTCTAACAAAGAGATTATCTTTAAAAAAATTCTACAACAATTCATTGCTTACCCTTTCTTTATAAATACTAGTAAATGGTCATCTCTTATAACTTTTTTTTATAACTTTTAATAAGGGAGTACCCATTGCACCACCATTAATTTTCTCCTAACCTTTAAACCCTTTATAAAAAAATATTAATTTATCAACCCCACATTCTTGACTATTTATACCGATCCTAGTAAAAAGGGTGAATAGTCTTATTGGAGCTTTCTAAAAAATATATAAATTTAAAGAATTTCATGGGTGTAAAAGTTTAAATGAATTTAAAGATTACATAGGTATCAAAAAATGAATGAATTCAAAGAAATTTATGGATATAAATTTTACAAGGGTCAAGAATTTCAAAGGGTTCAAAGGTTAGAAAATTGTCAAAAGATGGCATAAGTACAAATATAAATGGTCTATATAGAAAAAGTAACCTAGATACATGAAATGCTATACTTTTTTTTACCTTTATTTCCAACATATCTTAAAAAAATGAGAAAAAAAATGAAAATTGAAAAAAAATAATGAGATTGAGTTAGATAATGAGCAAGGATGAAAATAGGGAGCAAAATAAATATAAGAATTTGAGTCCCTTTCCAAAACTACTATAAGATGAAGAGATAAAGAGATAAAAGATAAGAAAAACATGGAAGATAAGCAAACAAAGGCTATAAAGAGATTAGATACACAAAGAAAAAAATTCACAAGAGAAAATACAAACAATTAAAGAAAAGAACATAAAGAAATAAAGAAAGACAACCAAATAAATAAAAAAAGAAAAACCCAAAACACGTGACTAGAGATTGAAAAAAAAAAAACACTTTTTACCATAAGATCAAAAACCATAATAAACTATCCCTCTTTTTTTCTTCCCAGTTGGATTCTGAATATTATATTTTCTTTTCCATCAACCCTTTCTAGACCGTCAATCTAGTAGGCCTTATCTCCAAACCCCCTTATAAATTCATTATCCCTTTTTTTTTCCTTTCTTTTACAAATTACAATAATTAAAGCTATCATCACTGCTGATCAGAATCACTTTCTCTCACAAGATCTGCTCATCTTCTTCACTACTATCATATATAAATCTTTCAGCATAAATAACAATCACGACAACCTATGAATTATAGAGTTTTTTTTCCTATACATTAATGGTGCCACATGATGTATATGCTCCACATCATCCAATATAGTGAACGTATTGAGCATGTGCACACCACTTGTTTACACCTGTTATCCCATTTTTATTATTTTTTAGTTCATCCAAATAGCTTTTATAAGGTAATTTTCAAATCTCAATAAATTTTTGTTATTTTAAATAAATTGTAAAATATTATGGATTTGTTTTATAATATTGTTAATATTTGAAGTGTTGGGATACACTTTGTTGCATGGCATCCACAAGGTATGATGCCATTAGGAATTTATTTTTTGGTGTGATAAGGTTGAAATTAATACCTTACGATAGAGTTGAGAGGACGTGTTACAAAATGTATGTAGTTTGATTTCACATGTGGATGTGTAGATTTTATACATGGATATGTCAATTTTATGTGTTGATATAAATGTTAACTTGCTGTGAAATTTTATATCGTAAAAATTATTTTCAACAAATCTTCAAAAAAAAGTTAGGATTATTTTCATACATAACAAATATTTTTCTATTAAAAAATTCAATTGGTGGCTGACACGACTAAAAGATTGATGTCTTCTCCCAAGTGCAGGAGTGTCGAAGTAATAAATAACCCGGCAAGACCGGGGTCAAACCACA
>NW_011499906.1:847725-859917 GCF_000495115.2 Populus euphratica
TTTAAGTTCTTAAATTCATCAATCAATCCTTTCATTTATGTGATAGGCCTGCATTTAAAATGAACATTTACCATAAATTAAAGGTATCTTATATTATTAGATATATTATTATAAACATGCTTTAGTTAAGGAGTTATTGATACTTCAAGTGCAAAATAATGATATAAAACCATGATAAAAATACACTTTTAAGTACTAATCAGTGACAGTATGATCATTAAATGGATCCTATAATGTTGATGGTTTTATTTTCATGTAACAAAAAAAAGTATTTTTGATTATTTTGTGATTCTTAAATGGATCCTTTCCCTCGTAAATTGAAAAATATTGAATATGTTTCACACACACACACACACATATATATATATATATATATATATATATATTATTTTCTAAATGTGAATTTGAATTCAGAAGTTGAAGGAATCCTTAACAATACTGGTTTTTGGTTCACTTATTCATATATAGTAAACTGCTATCATATCAGTGAGTTACCTTCATTTGAGTTAAAAAAAATAAAACACTTCATAGATTTTATCTTTGTCTATAAATATTAATTGATTTTTGCTTGAATTTCTTTAATGTGTAAAAATGCTTATTTATAAATATTTTGGTTTCAGTGCATATAAAACCTCTTTTGTGGTGAATGAACTTTGGCTAGGTGAATATGACCATATTAAGCTCATTGTGTTTGAGTGGTTGCCTTTAAATTTAATTTGGATATAATGAAGAAAAATAAGTTAAAATCTAAATTCATCATGTACTATCATTTCGAGTCCAATACTTATATTCTAAAAATAAGAATTGAACTCTGTTATTGAACCTAAACCCCAAATCACTACCTTTCATTCTAGTACGATATATTCATAACCCTATAAAAATAGTTCTACCCTTCTTTATCTACCATGACATAATATTGCCTACTCCTCCCCTCGGATCATTTTTTTGTAATAAATTCTACCTATATATCTAAGGCATTGATAATATAAAACACTACTTTATTCAAATGCTTTTAAAGAACTCTCGTACCTACACGTTTCTTCAAAATTTTCAATAAATATATTAGAGACATACATGTCTTAAATCAATCAGGCTAGGTTGTTTTTACATTTAAATATGCTTCAACACTTTTTATCATACCATTAAAGGCTTTTTATTATATCTTATATCACTGGTTTTCTCTTTTCCATGAACCCTCTCCAATCTTGCTTTTATATTCAATAATCTTTTTATGAAGTCATTTTCTTTTAATGGCGAGGTCCAACCATATATGTATAGGATTCATGAGCATGAAAATCCTCTATAAATTAAACTTAAATTTTTTATATAAAAAAATTAACATTCAATTCAAAAATTAATTATCAAGGAATGGTTTACACATAAATAATTTTATGGTACTCAATGGATAATTAATGACATCCTATTAATTACTCTCTAGGACCCATTTAAAAAGAAATAAAGATATACATCTATAAGAGAGGTATTGAATGGAAATATTCTTATATTCTCTTTTTTTTTTGTATTTTTTTCTTCAAAGTATATTCTAAAAATTAACTCATAAAATATAATTAGTTATTTTCTAAACATCATAATTTTTTTATATCAAAATAACTAAACCCAAAACCTTCTCTGCGAATTATTGAATTCCATGATGTCCTCACAATAGCTCCCTTTAGACAATGATAATAATGCACAAATTGAGCTCCGAATCAGTCATTATCTAATAAATTTTAGAAATAAATCTACATATTTCTTTTATTTTATGTTCTATCATCTTTATAGAGAGAGAGAGCAAATGGTATATTGATGTTTTTAAATGCCCAATGATGTACCAATTAATGTCGAGAGAAATGCTAAAGATTGATCTAGATGACATGGTAAAAACTGGTTTACAGCAAGTGTTTTCTTCTTTTTTTTCCTTTTTTCTTTTTATTTTGCCATTAAAAAGGGGGGGATATACAAATAACGGTACTTTTGCCATGAAAAAGGGGGGGATATACAAATAACGGTACAACTTTTAGAACACCCATCCTTTAAGTGTGAAAAGTAAGAAAAAAAGCTACGAAAAGAGCTCAATTTTACGGAATAAACGAGCATAAAATTTGGCCACACTTGCATCCAATAAATAAATTTCATGTCTATGTGTATGTCATGGGACTCCTGTCCACCTCTGCAGAAGGACTGAGAGGAAATGAAAGAGAGGGCACGAAACCCAAAGCTTCCTTGGCGAAACAGCTTACACAGAGAACATAAGATGAGAGAGAGTGAGAGAGAGAGAGAGAGAGAGAGAGCACTGCTCACCAAAATGTTTTGAAGTTTGAGCTTTAAAACCAAACCAAAACCATAAGTCACGGTGAAACAAAGGAACAAATGAAAAGGAGGGACAAGCTTTGAACAACAGAGGTTTTGGGATTGTTTGTGTGTGTGTGAGAGAGAAATCGCTGGTAGTTTTTTGCGTGTAAAGATCACATGAGTAATTGGTTGGGGTTTTCTCTGAGTCCGCACTTGAGAGTTGGTGAAGACTTTGGTAGAGAAGATCAAGCTGCTAGTTTCTCTGTCATGCCTTTGCTATCTGATGAATCTCTTTGTGTTGCTGATCCCTTTAGACGGCCATCTAATGGTACCCCAGGTACTACATGCCCCTTTTTTCTTTCCTTCTCAGTGCATTTTTTTTTAATGAAAACTTGAACATGAATTATGACGATTTTACTGTAATATTCCACCTTATTTGATTGTGATTTGTAGACTGGAGATATGAAACCGATATGGATGAAGGCAGATTAAGTGAAGATGGTCCAAAGCTTGAGGATTTCTTGGGGTGTTACTCAAACTCACCTTCTGATGAGACCGAAGTACACTGTCAGCAAGAAGATCACCACATTAATCAAAACCATGCCCATGGAATCAATGCCAATATAGCACCTAGCTTCAACACTAATAAAGATATAGAAACTGGGAAGAATAGTCTCACAAGCCATTCTTCTTTCATCCAAAGTTACCATTTCAATGACAATGCGCAAACCTTAATCCCTAGTGACAGCCTTCAGCACTGTGATCCAAACCCTAGCCATAGCCATAGCCATAGCAACAACCATAACCATAACCAAGAAACTGGCATGTACCATGTGCCCTTTGAGAGTGCTAGTTCTTTTTCTGGGTTCAAGTCCTGGCTTAGGCAGACGTCTACACCATTTTCTTCTAGTGGGGAGTCTCCAAATGAAGCAAACAATTGCAATTTTCAATCATTATCACTCACAGTGAGTCCTAGTTCTCAAAATGGATTAGTTGCTATATCTCCCTGGCAAGTGGTCGATAACAGTACAAGGCCAGTTGCAAAATCACTTGCTAAAGAACCAGTTTCTCGTAAATCTATTGAGACGTTTGGACAAAGAACCTCAAGATATAGAGGTGTAACAAGGTACTCAGAATTTCTTTCAGTTTTCTTTATTAAGTCGTAGGAACATCTTCCATAATTTAAACTTTTCTTCACCATAATTATCAAAAACAAAAACTTTGTTTTACCATATAGATGCAATTATCTGTTTGAGTGTTCTATGATTGTTAGGCATAGATGGACTGGGAGATATGAGGCCCATTTGTGGGATAATAGTTGCAGGAAAGAAGGACAAACAAGGAAAGGAAGGCAAGGTGAGAGGAACTTAGCTTTTGATATTTTCTGTAGTTATCTATTGTTGACGTCTATCTTGTCCTCCTCCTTTTTTTCTTTTCTTACAAAGAATAGACTAACAGTTTTTTTTTTATCTTGCACTTTTTGGTATTCATCCCTCAATGTCACCCAAACCCTTGTGCAGTTTACCTTGGTAGGTGAAAATCTTATATCAATATTATTTATATATTATGTTCTTTAATTATACAAAATGGTCCATATTTGTGGACCTAAGAGTAGGATTTATTAATTGCTGACTAACATGTTTTTGTTTGCTTAATTAAATACATTGAATGTGGTGCTTGTTCTTCTGCGTCATTCTTTTTGTTTAAAATCTTAAATCAGGTGGGTATGATAAGGAGGAAAAGGCAGCAAGGGCTTATGATTTAGCTGCTTTGAAGTATTGGGGTCCAACAACGCATATTAATTTCCCTGTAAGGCTGTTGGTCACCCTAAGTTGATGTGTTCAAAAAAGTAGAGAGAAAAAAAGGTTCCACCATTAGATTTGCATTTATGTAATAATATCATAATCTTTTTCTTTTTTTTCTTTTTTAAATGTTAGGTGGGAACTTATGAAAAAGAGCTTGAAGAGATGGAGCACATGACCAGACAAGAATTTGTAGCCAATTTGAGAAGGTAGTTGCCATTTTATAATACTTGGTTAAAAGAAAAGGAGACGAGAGCGGAGAAATATTGATTGCTTTGTTCAAATTTTGACAGGAAAAGTAGTGGGTTTTCAAGAGGAGCTTCTGTGTACAGAGGAGTGACAAGGTAATGGCAAAAAGCGACTTCAATGATAAATCCTTTTCCATTATTTACTGTAATAGCAGGCTTTTTCTCAATTATCATAGGCAATAATAGGCAGACATGGTTAACCATGTGCATGTATCAAGTGTGAATAGTTATTATATAATAATATTAAATATGAATCCCCCACATATCTTTCCTTTTTGCCCCCTTTTTTGCTAAGTTGCTTTCCTTTATCCTGGCAGGCATCATCAACATGGAAGATGGCAAGCTAGAATTGGAAGGGTTGCTGGAAACAAGGACTTGTACCTTGGAACATTTAGTAAGCCTTTGTTACTCTTTTTTTTTTTTTTTTTATCTTTTTTCCTTTATTTTTCTACTATACAAGATTTAGTGTATGGTGCAGTATCCTTTCTAATGATATCATATCCTACGTTTTGCACATGGCTATTTGGCCTCTTATTCCTAGTGTTAAAAACTTCCAATCCCTTTTTGTTGCGATGGTGTTAATTTATTTAGCTCATGGTTTTAACGTTAATGCACATGTCTCATCGAAATGCACTAAAATACACCCTCTCTGGTCACACCATTTCAATTCAGCCTTAACTTTCAGGCTATTTTTATGCACATTAGGGGTTTTATTGCTTAGAAACGTAACTCAGATATATGTCTAAACTCTTGTTCCGATATAGGCACACAAGAGGAAGCTGCCGAGGCCTACGACATTGCAGCAATTAAATTTCGGGGTGCCAGTGCTGTTACAAATTTTGGTATAAGTAGGTATGATGTAAAGAGAATTTGCTCAAGCTCTACACTCATTGCTAGTGACCTAGCTAAACGTTCATCAGAAGACTCGACCCCGACGACTCGCGAGGATTGCAATTCTTGTGCTTCATCATCGATATCTCCTCAGCCCCTGCTCGCCATAGCAGGCTGTGAGGCCTCCGATGAATTGCCTGACATGGTGTGGAGTGCAAATACAGGAGAAAGTCAACAGCAACAAAGTGTTAACAATAATAACAATGAATCAAACACAGATGGCTTCAAGTAGCAGGAATTCCTCCAGTGCCTCGTCCAAAATGCTCGGATGGCTTAACCAGTGATTTTGGCCATGGAGGCGGAAGCTGCAATTAGGGTCTCTTCCCGTTGCCGGGTGCGACGCACGAAGATGATAATAATGGAAACGATTACGGAAGTAATGACCAGGGCATTGGCACATCAAGCCCCAAAAATGGCATGACTAAAAAATAGTAAATCAAGATGAGTAAAGATTTGAGAACTCTATACAAAGAAGTTATTTACAGGACAAAAATAGCTAGGCACGTAGGTGGTTAGCAAATTGCAACAAGAAATTAGAGGCGTTAATATTGTCTTGAACAGGGATGCGATGGTGGTGTTGGTTTTCTTTTTTTTTTTGGGTGCGCGTGTGTTAATGTTTTATCTTAGATGCTTTGACAACGTTGTACTAAAAGGAGGTGGAAGATGATCATGTTCTTTGTTAGAATGAGTTTAGTTGTTCAAAAAGCAGGATTTAAAATTTCAAACCTCCATTATCATTATCGAGAAACTTAAAAAAGGTTGCTTCAGTATTTTGTCGATGCTAAAATAACATAAAAGACACATCAGCGAATTTGGAGGCAGGTGTCGGTGGGACTGGAAAAATTGATAAAGGTGACTTGAATTTCTAATGATAAAGCAAGGGTGATAAGTCCAAGCAAATTAAACTGTAGTGAAGACAAGAACTTTAAACATTGTGTTCCCCTTTCGACTTTCTAGTTCCAAACCAGGCTATTATACAGCAAAAACTAAGAACCTGGTCTCTCTCCCGGCTGCAAGACTGAAGACCACAACAATCACTTTGCATGCATTTACAGAGACCGCCTGAGACATGGAAAAATTTCACATCCATCCCATCAGAACCAGGCCCTACAAACACAAGCTGCAATGTCTCCGGCTGGTAGCCATTAGGGACCACCAAATCTCCATCGGGGTGCCTGCCACGAACACAAAACAAAGAACAGAACTGCCCAACCTTGTGTTGGTCTTGTTGCAACACCCCAATACATAATAAGTATTTTTTTTAATTCGAACCAATTAACTCTATAAATTCTGAATATGTAAGACATTATTATCACATGATGTGCATCGGTTGTTTTGGCTCAAGACGCCACTAATTTTGCTATCATGCACTAGTTCTTGCCGTCTAATTAGCACCATAAGGCAAAAGGTCAAAGAACTTGTGGATGCCTTTGACAGCTCGAGAGAAATAAAAACTTTACATAAAAGGGAAGAGAATCCAAGATCGCCCCGTTGAAGAGGTGCCATAAATAGCGTGCCCTATAGCCATATCGCAGTTATTCTTGGATCTTTTTATTCACTGCCAGGATCACTTCTCTTCATGGCGCGTAGCATTCCAATAATAGTGTCGTAGCTGTTGTTGTTTTGCCGAAGCTTCAATTTTTTTTTTATAGATATACTTAGATATTATTTAGAATTGTAATATTGCTTTTTTAAAATATTTTTTATATAAAAATAATATTTTTTTATTTTTAAATTTTATTTTTAATATCAGCATATCAAAATAATATAAAAATATTAAAAAATTAAATTAAAACAAAAAAATTTATAATTATTTTCAAAAACATAATGTTACAATCAAAACCAACATTTTTTTGAAAGGAAAAGATATTATGGTAAAAAAATATATAATTATAATTTTTTTGTTATAGTTGTACTGTAACAATGGCGCATATATATATATATAATTATTTTTTCTTTATGCTATGCATATTTATCATTTTACATTTAGTTTATTTATTATTATTTTTTATTTTATAATAATTTTTTTATTCTTACATTTAAAATATTTATCATTCTACACTTGATCTATTTATACTATTTTTTTGTTCTTATCTCCATTCTTTGTAATTTGCTTTTGTAACTTTTTCCTTTTCTTTCTTAATATATTTTTTAAATTTATTATATAAAAATTAAAAGAAATTGATATTTCACTATAGCAATTGCAACATTGTTCTATTTTTCTACAACATTAAAAATTAACTTGAGATCTTACAAGTCTTTATTAACATATATGATTTTCATATTATTTTATTATATATAATTATTAACTTTTTGATTCACGGTTATGTTTTTACTCAAAGTAAAAAAATATGTTAAAACACCTATACGTTCATTCTCTACATTAGACAAAAAAAATATTATCTATAATGAGGAGAGTCGAATTGACACGTTAAAGCTTTTTTTGGATTTATTGGCATATATAGTTCTTGATTTATTTAATTAGATACATGTATAGGCTTTTCAAATTATGATTAGAATTTTTTTTGTAAAAAAAACATTGGAAAAGGTTGTGTATTAATTTTCTTTTTTCAAAAAAAACTTTATTTAGCCTATGACAAAACACGGGTCAAATAGCTAATAAAAACTATTTTACATAAAACCAAAATCTCATGCTAGATAAATCAAGTTTCATGCAATAGTGGAAATGGAACTATATAAGGTGTTGACAACACATTATTTTATTATATATAATTATTGACTTTTTGATTCACAGTTATGTTTTTACTTAAAGTAAAAAAATACGTTAAAACACCTATATATTCATTCTCTACATTAGACAAAAAAATTTATCTATAACGAGGAGAGTCGAATTGACACGTTAAAGTTTTTTTTGGATTTATTGGCACATATAGTTCTTAATTTATTTAATTAAATACATGTATAGGCTTTTCAATTTATGATTAGAAATTTTTTTGTAAAAAAAACATTAGAAACTATTTAGCCTGTGACAAAACACGGATCAAATAACTAATAAAAACTATTTTACATGAAACAAAAATTTCATGCTTGATAAATCATGTTTCATGTAATAGTTGAAATGGAACTATATAAGGTGTTGACAACAATATTTTGGTGGTTTAATGGTGGTAGCGGTAGATGCTAAAATTATGGTGGAGTTGGTAATTAAAATAGTTTAATAATATTATTATAATATCTCAAATTTAGAGTGGTTTGTTGTGCATCTAAATGGGTTTTTGATTTATAAGTGTAACAACTAATTGGATCTTACTATCTAAACAAAAATAAAATAAAATTATTTATTACACATAAATTTATTAGTCATTCATTTTATATATCTTATTCAATTTATTAGTCATAAATAAAGGCCACATAAATTTCTTTTTCTTTAAGTATTGGATTTTTATATTTGATCATAATATAAGTTGAATCTTGGCAAGTGTAGGATTCTTAAGATGACATGTGCAATTTTTGAAGGTGGCTCACACCCTTAAAAAATATGTGACACTTATTTACTTAATACGTAGTTTCTATATTAGGTTATGATTAGCTTTGATACCTATTAATCACTCACATATTCTTTTGATCAATATGTTACATTTTTACATTCTAAAAAAAAAAGAAATTACACAATAGATACTTAATTTTAAAAGAAAACATATAGCAACATCTTAAAACCAAGGAAAGTGTGGGAATCTAAGAACTTGAAACATTAAAAAAGTTAATTTATTTTGAAGTGACATAAAAAAAAAAAAGGTTTAAGAAGAATGAGAGAAAAAAGTTGTGGGAATTAAAATAATTATATATATATATGATTATATTCATATTGATTGTGTGGCCTTTTATATAATGATACATAGTTTGAGTTCTAATTTATACAAATATTGATATTACGTGATAAGACTTTATTAAATCCTAATACAAATTGAATTTTATTTTTTATTGGCATCATGTGAATTTTAAGATAATCTTTTGACTTGTAATTAGTTATTATATTAAGGACTTTCTTTTTTAATAGAATTTGGACTTCTAATTATCCACACGTCTTCAAATTGCTATGGTTAGAAATTTTCCCTTGCTTAATCATGGCAATTACTTGGTTGATTGGTAGACGAATGCCTCTTTAAATTTTTAGTTAATAAAAACTCTTTTAGTATAGTAAATTTTATTACACTTGGTTAATTTCAGCTCTTTTCTCATGTTTATTATGAACAATCATTATTTTTATATGTTCAATACATGGATGTTTATTTTTTTATATATAAATAATGTATTTCATGTTCTTTTAATTTACAAATGAAGGAATACTTCCTCATCATATCTATATTTGAAATCAATTAATTAAATCAAGAAAATATAACATGACATATGACATTGTTAAGCATAAAAAAGCATCAATCATATTTTAAAATATGTATGACATTTCAATCATTATAACCAATCAATTTAATTTAAAAATAAAAAGTGCTTTATCTTTTAGGCATAATGTTTTATAAACTATTCTCAACTGTTATCTTTCACTTGAAATATCTCTAATTGTTTTTACAAACTTAGAAATTTTATTGTAAAAATTCAACCAACAACTCGAAATACCCTTTTTTCTTCTTGAGATAAAAATGGTAGTCTCAAGATTTGTTCTATAAAAAATGATGATCATTTCTTGTTACCAAAATTCAATAGACTACTTTCCTAACATCAATTTATTTGCCATAAGTGTTATATTAGGAGACATGAATACAAAATGTCTTGATTTATTTTATGAAAAAAGTAACCATAAAAAAAGACCACCACTTCACTTTAGATATTAAGAAACAAAGAACTCCCCTACAAGAAGAATATATAAATCTTTATACATGAAAAAAAAAAAACTCTAATATGGCTAAACATCGCTACTACATATTACATTAGATGGTGTACAAGATGCAATAAAGCTTTAATGAATGATGAAAGCATCAAAAGAACTTTAATGTTATTCAATTATTTAGAATTACCATCAAACATAACAAGAAATTATTCACCATTATTTTCTTATTTTGTTCAAAATCTAACAATGTCTTTCTGTTCAAATATGAAATGTAAACTATCACTTTGCATGACCTAACCTTAACATGAGGCCTATACCTAGGAAGTGGAGAACTTTTTGCTTCCATAAATCTTTACTAGTCCTTTTGAAGACTTGCTTTTAGGAACTCCTGAATTTAGTGCATTGATAAAAAAGAAATAAAAAATAGATTTTTCCTCTTACAAGGAATATATGATCTTTTACTATATTGGATATACAAATACGTAATCTATTTTGGGTTCAAAAAACCAACCAGCACCCATCTAAAGATAATAGTAGTTTTGCCTAAAGGTAAGACAATTGGTTCAAAACCTTTTACATTAAGTCACAACTACAAGACATTAGGACAATGGCAAATCATATATGAATTTCACCTCCTTAACCTAAAATTTATTTGTATAGAAGAAAGTCTATTAAAGTCTTTTTTTTAATGGACTTTCTTTCATAAATCTCGTCAAGCATTCATGATTATATCTTTTTTTTTTAATGGACTTTCTTTCATAAAATACATAGAAACTTTATGTTTCTTATAAAAAAAGATAAATGTGTTGATTTCTCTTTTTATATTATATGATTTTTATGGGCATTACTCTTCTATTTTTAATGACCAAATTGTTAGAGAAAAGTAAATATAGTAGTTTGGTGAAACATCTTTATTTACATGGATCTATTCTTTGGTCTAGTGATAGATCAAATATCAAGAAATAACTATGATTTTTTTAATCCCTATAACCTTTATTTTATAGCAATATAATTGAGATTTATCCAAGGTTTTCTTTTTCAATGTATTATGCTATGAATAAAGATACTCTAGACATGACAACTTTAAAAAGCCTAAAAAGAATAAAATAAATAATGAAATGGTAAAGCACTACTTCATTCATTTTAACATACAAAACTTCTCCCTTGTATCATGTAAAGTGGGATATTATACAAGGTTTCTCTCTTTACACAGGAAGACTATAAACCATATTTACACCATTTATTTGGAAAACATAGCAAAGAAATTATTTTTTGATGAAAAGTTTTCTATTAAATAAAAAAAACCTTTAAAAATCTTATTAGAACATTTTTCTTCTAAGAATCAAATAAAAAACCTACTAGAAAAGCCACATGTAAGAACATTTTTCTTTAATTATTTTGAATGTATCAATTTTTTTGTTTATATCTTTACAATAGTTCTGTTTCACAACTTCTCTTTCTATTATTGATCATCAACCTCAACTGATAACTAATCTTGTCATGATCTGATATCTTCCTATATTTCAAAAGGAAAAAGAAGTTGAGATTATTATTATTAAGTTAAAGACCAGGCTTATGGTAAACTTCTTTAATCAAAGTGTTTTAATTTGGATATATTATTTATTTTTCTATATTATCTTATTATTTATTATTTATTATTTATTATAGAAGCTAGTTATTCTTTATTTTTTGGTTTCTTCTATAGAAATTCTAATATAGACCTGTTATATATGTCATCCTTAAATAAAAGCCTATTTTTTTTACAAAAATAACATCACTTTATATCATTGTAGTGATTATTAGGGTTTTAATTACTGAAGTTATTGAAACATTATCCTTTTTTGTTATTGATCATCTTAAAAATATTTCACTAGATCCTAGTACTATTGAAAGAAACCCTTTTACTATTTATTGCTAGTAAACCTAAATCTTATAAGCCATCAATAATGAAATATCTCAAAGTGTGTTTGACACGACTAAAAAATTGATGTCTTCTCCCAAGTACAGGAGTGTCGAAGTAATAAATAATCCGGCAAGACCAGGGTCGAACTACAGGGAGGTTAATTGTACAAATTATAAACAACAATTATAAACAACAACAATAGTAACAATAACAACAACAATAATAATAGTAGCAATAATAATACTAATAATA
>NW_011499906.1:860977-865332 GCF_000495115.2 Populus euphratica
CTTCAAGTGAAAATGATGATATAAAACCATGATAAAAATGCACTTTTAAGTACTAATCAGTGTTAAAGACGAATACATCTTATTGGAAGTTATCTTTCTAGGGTAGATGTCATACTACAAAAGCATCATTTTAGTTTAGAAGAAAATGATAGTAAAGGAAAAAGAAGAATGAACAAGGATACCAATATAAATACTCCTAATACAACAAAATTATACCATTAATTAATGTTATGGTGATCATGCTCTTCTACTTCCATGTCATCATGTAGATATGAAGGGCTACTAATGAAGCATCTATCAATGGTATTCTAATTGATTAAGTATTTCATGTTCTTAGATAGCTAGAATCCCTCTTATTTTTATGGTTGAAGAAGAATAAAGATTAGTTCCTTTAATCCCCTAATGAAAAAAAGAGTTGTAGCATTAAATCAATTAATCTTAGCGACTCCTTCATTTAACATGTATGTTATTATTATTAGTAGGGATCTTATTTATTTTTTTTGGTTTTAATACAAATATAAACCCTTTTTTTAATCATAACAGAGGATCATAGATGAGCTTTCACTATAATTACTAGCTTTCACTATAATTACTACTCCTTTAAGTTTAGAGATCTTGAAGCTTTTGCCATTTTTGCATAATAAAACAACTTTTAGGAAATCAAGTTGGGTTCTTGTGCCACTTATTGTTACCTAGTATTTTAAGTTTAAATGTCTTGACTTATGATTGAATTGCTATGTTCTTAGCATTACCCTCCAAGTATTCAGCGTGAAGAAGAATCATGTGGTAGGTAAGGAGTTTATACACCTTATTAAAAGGCATATCTTAGGCTTGTCAAATCACTTTTATGGCTTTTTTATAGTCTTTTTTTTTCTAGTACTAACAACTATATCAATTATAGCCTTTGATGTGGTTAATCAAACCTTGTTTTTTTTTTTGTAGCTTTTCACTTCTTAGAAGCTAATAAAGTTTAGGGTAGCCATTATTATAATGACCTTAGTGAATGAATCAACATTTACTTTCTTTCATCTTTTTATATAGAAAATGGATGTGTCTATATTTTAAAGCCTTTTAGATTTGGTTATTAAAGACTATATAATTGTTAGTATCATATTTTTAAAACTCATGCCATTTATAGTATTCTTTCCTATAGTTTTATCATACATGTATCAATTGGTTAAATATTTTTTTAGCTCTTTTGATATCAAAAGAGTACTCTTTATTATTATTATTATTTACTATGTGGTAGCCTTATAAATTTTTACTGCTAAAATTTATGTCATCTTTAGGCTTTTTTTAATGTCATGATATTTAAGGATTAACCATATTTTATTTTTATTATTGATATGAGTTGTTGGAACTCTTTTAACTCCTCATCAAAGTCTAAATTAGTCAATAAGCATGCACGTATGACATTGTTTAAATAGCCAAAAAAGTATGTCCCTCTTATCGGCTTCTTTTCTCCTTATTTTGCTAGCATATTTTCATTACAAGCAACATCATCTATAAAAGTAGAATATTTATTTACTTAGCAACTACAAACCTCTTTGTTATGTTCTACTACTTTCATCCAACAATAATTATATGTACTCTATTCAATTATAACTAGAAGTAAAACTTGTTTTAATAGAGAAATTTGATGACATGAATTTTGATTTTTTAAGAATTTATATATTAAAGATTGTCTTTACTTGAAAAAAGTTTATCTTTTTTTTTTATGGAAGAAGCAAGAAAAAATAGAGGGAGAATGAGTCTTTTTTTTTATAGAAAGGTTTTAATAGTTATACGATTAACCCAATCAAGAAACGTTAGGCACGATGTTATTAAAGAAATGATCATTGCAGGACTTTTTAACATGTTAGAGAAGTCATCAATAAACAACAAAGAGCTTTTATTGAAAATGTTTTTCAACCAAAAGATAACAAAAAAAAACACATTATTCACACAACACTTGAATGAACTGAATACCATTATAATCAATTGTCATTTATTGAAATTAATTTTAATTATAACATCCAAACATTGATTATATTTCCTTCTCTCCCAAATAATTAGAAGGCCATAAGAATGGTTATAGGCAACTCTACTGAAAAAATTAAAATGAATTATGAAGACATTTGAGACTTGATTCTAGTTGAAGAAATACATAGAAAAAATTCAAATAAAAGTTCAAGTTTCAATTCAACCCTTATCAAATTCTAAATTTAGAAACAAAATCAAGTTAGGCCTAAGAAACCATTTGATTATTAGAATTGTGATAAAAATGATCACTTCATAAAAAGCGACACAAATCCATAGAAAATGGATGTTGATTCCATAAATGCTATTATTAAGGAGGTATATAATGCTCTGATTTTTATTGTTCATGGTCTAATTAATTATTGGGTCCCTAACATAGATGGTTCATTTCATTATACATGATACCAGGAAACTATACAGAATTATATTGTTGGTGATTATGATGTGGTTATACAATTTGTAGCAAGCAAGATATATTTCTAGACTAGAAAAACATCTAATTTTTATAAGACAACTTGATAACATTGGTCATTTAGTAAATTTTATAGGAGGCATATGAAATATTTTAAATAAACCAATGATTTTAGCTCATAGTAAGAAAGTAGGCACCTCATATATGACATTAAGATTAGGAGATATTATTGTTTATATTGAAGTTCAAAATCAAGTAAAAATATAGCAATGCAGACTTGGTCATATGTGTCGGAAAAGGATGAAACTACTTTTGTAAAAAAGAATACTACTAGAGCTAAAGTTAGTTAATATGAGCATACGTGAGAGCTGCATTTTAGGAAAGTACAAATTGGATTTATAAAGGATGGCAGGGCATTAAGACTTCAAAAATTAGAATCTAAGAGGAGCTTCTCTAATGGCATCTCTTAAAGGTTCTCAGTATTATATTACCTTTATTGATGATTTAATAACCTAATTTATTACCTTCATTGATGACGTGATAACCTAATTTTTTATCCATTCTTTTCAAAATATTTTCTAAAAGTACAAGAAAAAACAAAAAAGAATAAAAGAACAAAAGAACAAAAATGTTTTAGATGCATTTCAGCCATTCACAAGCTTTTTTGTAATTTTAAATTATTTTTCTCTTGTTAATGTCCTCTCAAGAAAGTATAATTAAAAAAATATATGTTTTTGATGTATTTTTATATCTCTTAATTATTATTATTATTATCAAATTGATGTTACTATTGTTTTTCAAAAAAATACAAAAAAATAACACAATGAAAAATAAAAACATGGAGCAAAATAGACAACTGGCTAAAGTTAAAAATGAGAAAATGGGTGATAAAGATAAAATGGAGTTGCATGGGGACCAATAATTAAAAATAATAATAAAAAAAGAAAATGGTAAAAATCAAATGGACATTCACCAAAAACCCTAGCTACCAAGAGATAAAAGAGAGAAAAAGAATAGAAATGGTGCTGGAATTTGAAAGAAAAGCTCCTACCATAAAAAAAGAGATAGAGAAAACAATCAACTCTTCACCCCTCGCTATGGTGACAACCCATATTTCTCTTTATCATTTTTCAACATCATTTCCATTTTTTTCTAACCCCTCTTCTTTATTTTTTATCCTCGAAACTAGCCTCCAAAGATCATTATACAACCTAAAAATCTCTAGTTGCAACTCCCGTAAAAACAACTTTAAAAACTCTATCAAAACTAGAACACCTCTTGGTGTTTGGGTCATAAATAGAGCTACACACCTCAATTTTAGGTAATCTTTTACTTAATAGAAAAATAAGACATAAATCTAAAACTTATAAAAGAGTTCTACCATTTTAAAGCTTAAAACTTTGCTAAAACAAAGAAATTAGAATCTGTAAAAAAAGTTCACCACAACTCAGATCCTATTTTAGTTTTTAGCCTCTATATAAAGTTATATAAGTTAGAAAGAAGTAAAGTTAGATAAGTTAGAAATATTTGAAGTATATATAAAACTTTTATAAAGGGTTCCAAATTATATGATGTCGATGCTCTAAATACAAATAGAAAATGCATAAGAAACAATAGTAGTAGCGATAACATTGTTTAGCACTACCCTTAACTATTCCAACAGCTTTCCAAATCTTTTTTCATTCCTTAAAGGTCAATTTTGAACCCCAAATATTTTTTGAATGATTTTTTTGATTTGTTGTTGATTTTGATGTATATCGATGATGTTTTTTATTGAATAAGTTTTATTATCTTATTGATTTTTGTGCTTGCATTTTAGTTAAATCCCTTAAGTTGCATCATGCTATTTTATGTGTTTTTGTTCATGTCATATTTATCTCAAATATTATAATATCACTTTATTTATGTATAATAAGTATATTTG
>NW_011499906.1:867643-881481 GCF_000495115.2 Populus euphratica
TATTATTGTTGTTGTTGTTGTTGTTGTTGTTGTTGTTGTTGTTGTTGTTGTTGTTGTTGTTGTTGTTGTTGTTGTTGTTGTTGTTGTTGTTGTTGTTGTTGTTGTTGTTGTTGTTGTTGTTGTTGTTGTTGTTGTTGTTGTTGTTGTTGTTGTTGTTGTTGTTGTTGTTGTTGTTGTTGTTGTTGTTGTTGTTGTTGTTGTTGTTGTTGTTGTTGTTGTTGTTGTTGTTGTTGTTGTTGTTGTTGTTGTTGTTGTCATCTATAATTTATACACTTAACCTCCTTGTGGTTCGACCCCGGTCTTGCCGGGTTATTTATTACTTCGACACTCCTGCACTTGGGAGAAGACATCAATCTTTTAGTCGTGTCATTAAACAAATAAATAGGACCATTAATAAAAAAAAATTTAAATCATAAGGTTGTAATAGAGGTTACCTTAAACATTATATGTTGATACAATTCACACTGTAGTTTACATGATCAATTATAGACTATCTGTTTTTTTAATACAAATTACTTGAGAAAGTCTAAAGAGGAAAAAAGTAAGAATTTCTCACCTACAATTCTTTAGGAGGGTTTCTTACATTCATATAGATTATGATGATCAAAGAAACTTAATGTCAAATCCAAAAAAAATGTTTCTTTATTGACTATAAAGATGAATAATTTAGGTTTTAGTTTAAGGATGACCAAAATAGAAAAATAATCAAAATTAGGGATGTGACCTTTAATAAGAAAATTTTGAATAAAGATATATCTAATATAACAAAAAATATAACCAATATAATTATGTAAAAGCCTAAGTTTTTAAGCTTTAATGGTTTCTTTAGGATTATAGTGCATAACAAAAACCTAGATACTCTACAAGAAGAATCAAATATATCCTTACTCATTGTTTTATAAATAAATTCAAAACCGTGTATATTATATCCTGACAAGATTTGTAAAACCTGGATGATAGTTTATATATTTTTTGAATTATATTCTATATATAGATTTTGATGAACCATAAACTTATAAAAAAAACCTTGTAAGATGAAAATTCAAACAAATGAAAGTTAACTATGAAAGATAGG
This sequence comes from Populus euphratica, assembly GCF_000495115.2. Taxonomy (NCBI): domain Eukaryota; kingdom Viridiplantae; phylum Streptophyta; class Magnoliopsida; order Malpighiales; family Salicaceae; genus Populus; species Populus euphratica. Next base: position 868,719 of record NW_011499906.1, read on the forward strand.
ATAGATTTATTGTTGAGAAATTAGACATTGGAGTTAACCAAATTACCCATAAAAAAATATTGTGAAAAACAAGTAAGTTTACGAGAAAAATAATGCATGTATTGGCAATAAATAGTTTAAAACCATACTTGTTATGAAAAGGTTTTAATAAAAAAAATATAGTGATTACTATAAGATATTCTTTTTTATTGTCAAACTCACAATAATAAGAGTAGTTCTAGAAAAAATGACTATAAAACTTGCATCTTGGACATCTTGATATTAAAACATCATTCTTTCACGATGACTTAAAAAAATATATCTAAATGTAACAACAATAAAGGTTAATAATATATGAAAAAAATAGCTTTTTAAAAAATTAAAAAATATATATATATATATATATATAGTTTAAAGCAAGTTTTAGAATAATGAAATTTTATGATTCTAGGCACACAAGATGTCAAATAAATCATTTTTGTAATAGTCAATACATTAATAATTTCTATATCATTTTATTATTATACGTGAATAATAAGCTTATTATAGGGCCAAGCAATCAAGGATTTAAAAAAACTTAAAAAAATAGTTGTCAAAGGAATTTGCAATACAAAATTTTGGATCTGTAAAGGAAATTCATGGCATGAGAATTATTTAAAAAATCAAAGTTTTCACAAACAAAATATGCTAAAAAGTTTCTTACCATGTTTCATATAAATAATACTAATCCTGTGAATATACCTAGAGAAAGTCATTTTAGACTTAGTGATCAATCACCAAAACATGAGCAAGCACATGATTACATGGTCAAGGTTCCTTGCACCTCAACAACTAGCTCTCTAATGCATGTTATAGTTGTACTGAATCAATGGAAGTTGTGAGTAAATACATGTGTAATTTTGGAAAGTAGCGATAAGAGGTAGGTAGTGTTTGAAGATACAGGTTAATTTATATTTTTAAAAAATATAAAAAAATTATAAAAAATTATTTAATATTTTAAATTAGTTTGATATGCTGATTCTAAAAATAATTTTTTAAAAATAAAAATTATTTTAATATATTTTGATATAAAAAACTTTAAAAATAATTATAACAAATTATAAGAAGATTAAGAGGTTTTTTAGATACGTTGAAACTAAAGAGTTTTTTAAATTTTAATATAGTATAAGATGTTGATAACAAAAGGAGTGTCGCCAGTTTTTTTAGATTAACGTGGGTGTCCGGGCCAGCTTGCACGCACTAGGAGTGTCGCCAGTTTTGTATATATTTTAAGTGGTTTTTCTATCTCTTAGAGTTCCACTTTTCAAAAATCTGTTGATGCACTTCCAATCACAAAAATTAAATATATTGAAATATCAAAATACATGCTCTATATATGTGTGCATATATATATAACTCTATTTCTTTTTTCTAATATATATGTATAATACTGATTAGAAAAAAGAAAAAAAAAACTCTAAAGGTCCTCATGTACTGTGCCTATTTCAACCTTACATTAATGGAGGGAGTGCTTTGGTTTTAATTAATTATTGAGATTCGAAGCTCCCCTGCCAAAGCCCAGAGGAATATGCCAGTAAAAAAGATTTAAAGACGGATTCGACGCAGAAAATCTGTCAAAAAAAAGGCAAAGTGAAAAATGGCAGGGCGGGGCCGGGCCCCCTTAGATCTTGCTCGACACAAACACTCTGAGAAATATCTACAAGATAAGATATACTTCAAGCCGAGAAACTCAATGCTTGGGAGTATTTTTGGTCTTTAGCGTAGTTAAATATAATAATAATAATTATAAAATAATATTGTGCAAAAAAAATATTTTGTAAAATAGTAATTTATAAAGAGACACAAGAGAAAAAAATAAAAAGATCTCATAACACATTGAGGTTTTGATAATAATACAATTAATATTATTCAAAAGATTTTGATAAGATAAATTTAATAAAAAAATATTATAAATAGTTAATAAATAAGTTGTTTAAAGGAGTCTTGATTTTCTTGTTTTTGGACCACTCTTATAATTTATTCCCGTTATTATTATTGATTTTTTTTGATATTATTAAATTTATTTTATAAATATTTTTATTATAATATTAGTGAAATCATTATAAAAGTTTTATTGTACTTTTAGTGTTTTTTTTTCTTTTTATTTTTTATTTTTTCTCTTACCACCTTATTAAATCATTTATTTTTTTAATTTATAATTTAGAATAATCGCAGGTGAAACTAACAACTTCTAAATCTTAAATGCTATCCGTAACTTTCATTTTTCTAAATATTTTATGAGTATTGTTATTTTAACAATTTTTTCTGTTGCGCCAGGAAAAAAAAAAATCAATGTTTTGTGTAGAATTAGAGCTAAACAAAGTGGTGTTAGGATTATTTACGTGGCTAGGTGGTATTAGGGTTAGCCAGTAGCTAGCTGGCTCTAGCTACCTAGGTTCTTAATGTCAGTTTGCGTGGTTTGGGTTTCTGTTGTGGTCTAGTCTAGCTGACTGTATGCTTTTACTGGGAAACTACTTGCTTTGTGCGTTGCAGTGGTGAATTTGTACAGGATGCGAAGACATTTTTTTTTTTTTTTTACATTTATTGACTTTTTTTATGTGTTTATTTGTCAATCATGGTGAACAAGGTGAATGGTATGGTTTGGTGTGGTACCCATGACTCAAGAGTGGCGTCTTCAATGCACAATCTTCTTCGGAAAGAAAATATATTAATTATATTGAGGGTTAATTCAACTAGTAAGGTTTTAAGTGTCTATTTATCTGGTTGTAGTTTTTGTATATACGGTGTAAAAAATATTATTTGGTATTTAATAATATATTAAATTATATTTTATATTATAAAACTTATTAAAAAATTGAGTTTAAAATATAGTTTTTATATATTTTATAAACTCTATTTGTTTTACATTTCATAAGTTATTTTTTCAAAATTTAATTTTTTTTATTTTTTTCTTTATTTCAAATTATTTTTTTTGTTTTTTTAGTTCATTTTGATGCTTTAATATCAAAAATAATTTTTTTAAAAAAATTATTTTAATGCATTACTAAATAAAAAATATTTTTAAAAAGCAATTATAATTCAATATATTTTTTATTTTTTAAAGTCATTAATTTGTGTTCTATAAAATTTAAAATTATTAAAAATTTATATAATTATTAATTTAAAAATTCATGAGATTAGTTGATATATAAATAAATTTATATGGTTTCGCTCGTGATTCACTTAGTTGTAATATTCTTATAGTTAAAGCATAAGATATTATAAATTCACAAGTGCAGCTAATTAATGAAAAACGTATTCAATCTTAATGTTAAAGAATATAGATCTGTAAGGTAGATATTTTTCATAATTTATTTTATTATTAATATAAATATTCAAATTAGCTTCCATATATTTGAATTAGTTTATGAGTGTTAAAGCTAATAACCAGCTGTAAGATTTACTATTCAAACTAATTATTTTTTAAAAATAAATTTAAAATATGATGAATTAAACTACATTACTGAAGATCTTTGACCGTTCATCCTTGTCTTTAAGAATCCCAACAATGAACTGGACGTCTCAACCACCCCCTCATGTAAATTACCCCCACCAAGAGGCAAAATTACTATTCTCCGAGAAAACAATTATGCTGTCGTGTACTAATCTTTCTTAATAAATTATCGGTGCGATGCTATCTTAATAATCGATGGCTATCTCTATCAACAAATTTTTTAATTGTGGGCGTAGAAGTATTATTATGGTTGTTTTTTAAAATATTTTTATTTAGAAAAATATATTAATAATATTTTTTAAAAAAGAAATTATTTTTAAAACTAATATATTAAAATAATTTAAAAATATTAAAAATATATTAATTTAAAATTAAAAAAATTTAAACTTTTCTACTTTTAAAAGGCATTTCCAAACACGCATTTAGAGGACGCCTATTTCTCGTCGATGATCTGTCTTCTCGTAGTGTACTGACCATTCTCACCAATTATATGGAGTATTAATCTGTTAACCAATAATACAATAAAACATAACAACCTACGATTCAATCTTTTAAACTACCTAAAAAAGGGATTATTTTTCATTATTATAAAATTCTTCTCGAGATAAGATAACTTAATTAAAATATATAAACACTTTATATCACTAGTTAAATAAACCATTCAAATTCATTGGAATCAGTTCATTCAAGAACACATTACATTCACGTATATACATTTCCATGATATGTACTCTCATGTATATTATTTTTTTCCTCTAATTTACTAACATAAATATTATATAATTTTTTATTTTAATAAAAGACTTGTTTTGCAGAGATTTGAAGAATAAAAACAAAACTCACATTCAAATCTAGACAGTTTTGTGCCTCAGACGCAATTATAGAAAGCCCAAATCCAAGGTTTTAGAACTTATAATTATCCTGCTATACTAGAAAACATTTTCCCTTTTTTTTTTCCTTTTAATTTTATACTTTTTTACTCAATTTTATCATCAAATTTTTCTTAACAATCATTTAGATTATTTTTTAACAGATCAATTGGACAGAATTATTTTAAGTTAATTTAATTTTAAAAGTAAATTATATAAAAAAATCTAGTCAAAAGTTTTTTTTATTAATTTTATTATTTTCATTCTTAAACTTTTATTTACTTGTCAAATGAATTGCTTTTAGGCTGATAAGTTAACTAAATTATATCAAAACAAAGTTTCTGTAATTTAATTTTAAATTTGAGTTATGTAATAAGTTGTGTCAAAATATTTTTTTAATAAATTTTATATTTAAAACTTTTATACAAGTTTAGAAGTTTATTTTTAAACAAATCAAGTTATTTTAATTGAAAGATTTTAAAATTAATAAGTTGAATTAAAATTAATAATAATATTAAATAATTATCTATCATCTAAATATTTATTTACTACATTGATTTTTCTTAAAATCACATCACGTTAAGTTGTTAACAAAACATAAAAAGAAAAATATAAAAAATTATTTCCAGGGCATATGTATATTGTTTGTTAGTTTAATGAAATTTCCCTTAAAAAAAAAGTACTCACAAAAGCAATTCCACTTACGACAAACTTCCCGCAGTGGTAATGTCGCGTGCCTCATCAGACTCTGTATTTTAACTTCTGAAAGAAATAAAGCAACAATTTCCAAGGCAATAATTGCATCCCATGGAGTCAGCCTTCACAATGTGGATGACTTACGTGGCCCATCCCTATCTCTCATCTCTGCATCTCACAGATCATACAGTAAATAAATGTGTACGAAAGATGATAGTACAGTTAGGGGGTATCTTTATTTATTATTATTATTAACAAATCACATATAAATGTAATAAATCACGGGAGCTCCATTATTCTATAAATAATTGTTATGATATATTACAGAAATTCTTTGAAATGCAAGAATGAAATAATAATTATTGGTAAAACAAAAAATCTATCATTTCTCCTCTGATAAATACTTCCTTTTGGTTCTAGAAAGAAATGATCTTGTGTTTCCTTGAGCAGTGTGCCAATCCTTTCAATCCGATACCAACAAGTATTCCAACCTTGTGTCAAGTAGAAAGGTTCTTTGCTTCAGGTCTTTCAAAATAATAATAAAGGCGTGCAAAGGCTTCCCTAGGTCTGACAAAGGTTGGCCTCAAGTGCAAAGGCAGAAGAAATCACTAGTCAAGCAAGGATGAAAGTCGGCTCATTTGACGATATCAAGTTATTTCTACTTCATTTGATTTATTTGTGATGGTTGTCTATCATCTATAATGATAGTAATTGATAAATAATTAATAAATAAAAATTATCAAAACTTTTAAACTATATTTAATCACAAAATAGCTTACATTTAATAGAGTAATTTCAGTCTTTTACTTTTAAATATCTAATAAGATTAGCATGTCTAAGTTTCCTAAAAGCCCTAAACCAGACACTAGGCGACAACTTTAAATGATCTCCTATACTATGCATTCATAAATGACATAAATAATAAAAATATGCTTTTTATATTTCTATCTACTTTTTTTATATGATTGAATCCCTAAAACCACATTCACCAAACTTTATTATTCAAGATTAATTCAATGACACCAACTTGATGATTTTTATTGTTGAAATATGATTGGTTGAAGCTTTTCTCTCTTCCTCCCCTTATCTAATATCTCTCTCCCATTTCTCAACATTCAATAACTAAAATATGATATAAATGAATTGACTAAAATATAAAGTTTATAAAACTATAAGGACCTAAGAAGTAAATGTTGTCATATTACAACAATGTAATAAATATTAAAATGTGAGACGGTAAATAGTGATGAATTAAAAAAATTATTATGCTCTATAGTTGTTTTACTAGTTTATTGACTCATATTTTGCTGTGAGGTGAATAAAAATACATAAAAATAGGTGTAGTCATTATCATCATGTTTGCAACAAGAAGTTTTTTTTTTTGAGTTCAAATGTTTTTATTATGAGTCAAAATTATTATAAAGGGCTAAAAAAACATTGGTTAATATTATAAGGAATAATGCTATATAATTTCACAAAAAAATAATAAAAAATTAAATGTTATTTAATCAACAATAAAAAAAAACTTAGCGGTCAAATAACATTTTGAAAAAAACATTCATAAGGGGTTGGGTTAAAAAACACTGGCTAATATTAAACAAAAACAGTTATAACTTATAAAATTAAAATGGAATCTCAATGGTCCAATAGAAATAGAAATATTTTCAAATTATTTTTTAATTAATCTATTTAAATAATAAATAAATAAAATGTAAAATATAAGGAAAAATAACAATAAATAAAATGTAAAACAGGCCAGGCGTGTGAGCCGGCCTACACACTCTGCCCATCTATGTTAATTCTCTTAATTTTGTATTATATTAGAGAGCGAGCAATGAATCTTTTGTATTTGAAAGAGAAAGTTACCTTAACATTTTATAATTCGGTTGAAAATGTATTTGCTTATCAAATTTTAAAAAAATTAGTTTACATTAAAAAGAAATAATTTTTTTTAAAAAATTAGTTTACATTAAAAAGAAATAAAAAAGTGTAGTCATTATCAGCATATTTTTTTAGCACCAAGAAATGTTTTTATTATGAATCGAAATCATTATGGAGGGCTAAAAAATCATTGGTTAATATTATAAGGATCATGCTGTATAATTTCATGAAAAAAAAAATAAAAGATCAAATGGTATTTAATCAACAACAAGAAGAAAAATTAGCGATGAAATAACATTTTTAAAAAATATTCATGAAGGCTTGGGTTAAGAAGAACTAGCTAATACTAAACAAAAAAGGCTACGAGGAATCTCAATTGTCCAATAGAAATAGTTTTAAATTATTTTTTAATTAATTTATTTGAATAGAAAATAAATAAAATGTAAAATATAAAGGAAAATAACAATAAATAAAATATTAAACAAGCTAGGCGTGTGGGTGGACCTACACACTCAATCCATCCGTGTTAATCCTCTTAATTTTTTTTATATTAAAGGGCAACCAATGAATATTTTGTATTTGAAAGGAAAAGTTACCTCTAATATTTTATAGTCTGGTTGAAATTGTATTTACTTAAAATGATTAAATTACCTTCATATATATTAAATTAAAAAATTAACTAAACAACACATTTGACCTTTTCTTTTTTGGTGATGATTTTTTTCAGCAAAAACTATATATATTTTTTAATATCTTTTTCCAGGTTTTCATTTTATTAAATGGTTATGAAGATTTTTTTGACATTATTGCGTGGAATTTTGTTATGATTTGGTTCTCCAAGCTTCCAGTAAAAGAGTTTCGAGAATGAAGAAAGAGTTCAATAAATAAGGTGAGACCTTGACACACCTAAAGAGAGAAACAAGTCTAGTTTATGCGTGATAGAAGAAGAAATGGGCGCTTTTAACAAGACTTGAGATCTGGGTTCTTGGGAATCCATGGTTTCTTCAAAGGGCCGAAACCTCGTCTTGATTGAGATCCATGCGCATATCTATTTCTTGGATAGAAGAAGAAGAGGTGCTTTGTGTACCTTTTCCTTCTTCAGTCTTCCAGTAGCAATTATATATTTTTGTATCTGTTCCCCTCCTTTGGAACAACGTAATAATGGTGGACAACGGAGAATTTCAACATCCTGAGAACCAAGCTTTTGCTGGGCTTCAAACCCCATATCCATTATTCATAAAGTGCCGCCACATTCTCATTTTTCTAGAAATTATAGAATCATGTTCTTTGTTTTTAATAATTCTACTTTAGTCCTTTTTATTTTAATTTCTTATCTTTTTCCTTATCTTTTAGTCCTTTTTTTCTTTTACAATTTAAACTTACAATTCCAGTTAATCTATATGATGTTTTTCAATTTGGTTATTATTGTTTTGAGTATTGATTTTTTTCCTTTGCCTTTTCATCAAAATTTTATTAGTTTTTAATTTCATTATAAAATTCAAGTTTATGAAATGATATTTTTTTTAATTTGAAGTTATTTTTCTTTTCAATTTAACCATCCAATTAAAAAGTTTTGTCCTTTTTTTATTTTTTTATCCTTGACTTTTTTTTTATAAAAGTTTTATTTCTTTTCAATTTGATCTTTAATTTTTATTTGTATATTTAATTCTTATTTTTTTGATTTTTTCCCCTTGACTCTTTTATAAAAGTTTTCTAGGCTTTCAATCTCACCTTGCAATCCAAGTATTTTATGTGTTTTTTTTTTGTCCTCAATATTTTTTTGTTGAAGTTATTTTTATTTTCAATGTAACCCTCTAATAAAAAGTTTAATTGCCCTCTAATTTATTTTTTATTTATATTTTCACCCTCATTCTTTTAATTACTATTTTTTTTTAATTTTAGATCCTTTTATGTAATTAATGTATAATTGAATGTTTGATATGCTCGGTATCTTGTTTAAAAAAGTTAACGCAAGTTTATATTTCTTTTACTTATTTTGTTTTTGTTTTTATCGTTTGATATAGTTGTTTTTCAAAATAAAAATATTTCATTTGGGCTTTATTTATTTATTTTTGGTTGTCTTGATCTCATATCATGGGCCACGGGTTTTCAGGTTAATCTAATTTGACTTGTATTTTTACTGTCTAGGTTGCATGTTTATCATATTATCTCATATTAACATAAACCAATTTTTTAATTCTTTTTTAATCTTTTTTTGTACTTTCATATATTGTTTTTCCAAGGTATCATGATTTTTTAATAAAAATTATTTGTTTAGTAACATTGCTTATTCTTTTATTGTCTAATTAAAATAAAATCAACTCATTAATCTTAATTAATATTATAACTCAATTGTTGATTTTTTAAAATGAGTTTGCAACATTTTAACATTCTTTCTTACATAAAAAAATATCAACTTATAATGTAACACAAGCTGTGATTAGTATTATCTATTGGTTAACCTTGTCAACCCCTTGATCCCCTAATCTCATATCTTATAAGTGAATGTTTTGGTATGTTAGCACAATTTAAAAAAATTATTTTGTAAAATAACATAGGTGCAAAAATAATTAAAGAACTAGCACAATTGAAAGAGTCACAATTGACATCTTTGACATACGAGTCACATGTACCATTTGCAACTCCATTTTTGCATATACCATCTACATCACGCGAGTTATAGATGTCATCTGTAACTCGCTTGGCCTAGATGGTATGTACGACTCTTTTAACAAATATATCCGGGGGCAGATTATTTTGTCATCAATTCACACAGTCACAAATAACTAGTTTTTTAGTATCAAAATGCAATTCACATAAAAATTTAGACGGATAATTAACACAACATAATATTTTATTAAAACTAAACTAATTATACATCTATTTATAATTCTCATAATATATAATAACATGTAACTATATCTAATTATTTTCTCAGCTCATAAAAGGGCTTAGAGCACTTATATATAAGTTTGAAGGATCACCCCAACTCAAGGATGTGTCTGTGATATCTATGCAGGTGTGAGAAGGAGCAATAACATCTAATCTCGTGAGTGGATTTGGGTCGCTTATAGATGTGCTTAGGATGGTCGTGGATTGACTTGCATCCTAAATACTCTTATGATATGTAATCTCATCTTTTGCTATTGCCGTTTTAAAATGCTCAACCTCCTTAACCTTACAAAGTCTACCACGATATAAGTTGAACACAAGGTTGGCCACAATATGTTCCATCTCATTGACACCTTTATAAATAGTCGTTGCTACTTTCTGAGCTTCCCGTATCAAGTAATTAATCTATATACATATATTAAAAATTAATTAGCAATCATCACAATAAAATTAATATGATATTTAATAAATATAAGATAATATTGCATACCAATCAATTTTTTCCCAAATATCGGGGGACATAGTCTAAACTAACACATTACTCAATCTAGATAATGCATCTCAATAATGTTAAGAAGTGTTATGCCCCCTGATATTTGAGACAAAATCAATTAGTAATTATGCTTTTTAACACCTATGCTAACCAAATATCGGATCCCTCATGGCATATTAGTGAAGATGAAAGTATATCAAGTCCTTCGTATAAATCATCTATATAACCTATTACAACATATTAATAAGTTATTTTAGATAATCAATCAAAACTAAATAGATAGTGTTCAAATAAAAAAATCAAATACATTTATGTTTCATGCTTGATATGATAGTTAAACGTCCGCCTCATCATGGTAAAACTCATGGAGAGGAATGAGATTTATTGTGAAATGTCTTGCCCCACACCATTTAACAAGACAAACCATAAAGTTAGCACATTTTCTTTTTTACTTTTAATTTATATAAATAACATGGTGAATAGAATCAAATTTATTACCTATAACCAATGAAGAATGACCTTTGAGTGACAATGTCAAACATGTTATTATCCTAGCTCTCTAGATGCCTAATATGAATATGCTCCTATAACTAAGATATATTAATAAACATTGAGAATTATAAGTTAGTACTTAAAATGCAATTAATTCTAATAATCAAATAATTTGAAATACATACACCTAAAGAGATAAAAGACATTTGTCAATTTATCTTCTCTTCTTTAAACAAGTTTTACATAGTTATTGGTATAGATATGCTAGCATGGCTCCTCCCAGTTATAATTCAGAATGGACAAAAAATAATCAAGTAGTGTTAAAAAGCATAACAATATTGCATTGACAACAATACTCATGAAAATAAGATCTTCAAACATGTGTAATATATATGTCCAAGCATACATAATCAGCTAATCTATTTTCGCATTTGTTCGAGACTCTAAAAAATAGCATCCAACCATGTCAACTTGATGAAGTCACCTCTATATACATTGGTTAGAGACACCCATCGTAGTGAACGATAACATAAAGTATCTTTATCAATCGAGCTTTCACAGCTAGTGACATGTGTCTCCTCTGTAAAAAGAACAATCAATATCACCATATCCTGGAGTGTTGGTGCCATTTCATCAACATGTAGATGTAAGGTGTGCATCCTACATTTCCATCGTTAAACCAATATTGCAATCAATGCATGATTAAGATATATGCATCGAAACTGAGTGATCTCATAAAAATCAGACTCAATAACATACAAACGCACAAGATCATGCAACTTCATCAATATTTATTTTTTATATGTGACCGAATCACCACCCTAAAAATCAAACAACTTAGTTAAATCATCAATTAATATTGTTAATATTGTAATAATTAAAAATTTTAATTAAAATATTCATATTATCTCTCCGCTCTAAATATCATTTGAATGATATTGATCTTGCATATATAACACTAACCTATCATCAGGAATTGCATTAATAACAAGGTGGCTCTATTTGTTGGCATTCCTAGAAGTGGTCAAACTTTCTTTAGTTTGAACCATGTCTATCTTGAGGTCTTATATAAAAAAGTATTAGCATTTGCAATATAATTCAACATATATATAGTTAAATTAAAAAAAATAATTGAACTTGATATAATTTAAAACAAATATAAAAAAATAACATACGTTATTTAGTTTCATAAGTTTTTCTATTATGATTAACATGACCAAAATATTGATGTCTTTTTTTAAGTGCAAGAGTGTCAAAATATAAATAACCCAACAAGACCGGGGTCGAACCACATGGAGGTTAATTGTACAAATTATAAACAACAATTATAAATAACAACAATAGCAGCAGCAACAACAACAACAATAATAGTAGCAATAATAATAATAATAATAATAATAATAGTATTAGTAGTAGTAGTAGTAATAATAATAATAATAATAATAATAATAAAGAAGAAGTAGTAGTAACTCTTGACTTGGTGACAATCCTTATCTTTTCTTATTTACCCAAAACGTCATTGATAACGTTAGAATTGGAACCACTTGAAAACATGAAAGTTGTAGAAAATTATCTTAGCTTTTCAGAAAAAAAAATAGAGGTCATGTGGACTTGTAGAACTCTAGATATGGGCCAAACACTGAACAGTGCACGGGTTGTAGGACAAATTTGGACTTCTTTGTTGTTGCTATAATTTGGACTTGAAAATGACCTTTGTAAATCTTGGGCTCTATATGAAAGTTGTAGGTCTATGTCTTACCTTTCCATCCATATAAAGTTGTAGGTCACCCACTCATCAATTAGTCATCAAATCAATAATTCCCAATTTTGGCCTATAAAAGGAGGCATTTGCCATGCATTTAGGCATCTTGGTTTCCAGATCAAGATCATGCTCTTCCTTTCTCTCTTTGTATTTTTTTGTAATGTTTATGCTTTGCTTTATGACATTTGCCATGAATTTAGGCATCT